>NC_028451.1:4085915-4152045 GCF_000263155.2 Setaria italica | reverse complement strand
TATTTTTTTGGTGAGGTTACAGAGAAGTTTCAAGGAACTTGTCCTGGAAGCCCATGTGAGGCATTTGCCCACTCTTTGTATAGAGCCTAGTTTTAGGTTTGGTGGCATATATGATGTGCTTATCTGCGTCACATATCCGCGTAAACATTTCTGGCAATGACACAACTACTTTTGAATTGCCTACAGCTAGTTTTAGCTTGGTTATGCACAGCAACTGGCGCATAGTATGCAATAACAGAGCTGGTTTTGGCAAGAACTTTAGTTTGTTAGTGTATTACAGAAATTTCAAGGAACATGTGCTGGCAACCCATGTGATGAGGCATTTGCCCAGTCCTTGTGCATATGGCCAAGTCGTAGGTGTTAGTGGCTTTATGATATGCTTGTCTGAGTCAGAAGCAATTGAAATATGACCCTCATGTGGACTTTTTCAATTTTGTTCTTGTAAAGCATTTAGATTGACGCATCTGTTTCTTTTTCTCCCTATTGTTTCTTTTTTCTTACCCAATGTGAAGTTGACCTTTGACCAGGTTGTGCATTTTTTAAACTTGCAATACATTAATAATCGTTACTCTTCAAGATTTCCTTAAAACATTGGTTGAAACATGGAACTCGAGAAGTTATTTACTATTTGTTTCTGGTTCTTTTTTCTTTCCTTTTAATTGTTGCATGGTTTTACGATATAGTAATAGTTTCAACAAGGCAGTTATTTGTCAATGAAAATAAGCTACCGCTTAGTCACAGTTTCTGTGAGATTACAGTTTGCAAGTCAATACATGTCACATAGATTTTTATAGAGTAATGAATTGTTATAGGCTGTGCACTGAGAGTTGCTTCATATAAAAGCTACTTTTGGTCATCTTCAGCTGGGTTAAGCTCATTTGATTCAAGTGATGCTTATGCATATAAAAGCTACTTTCGGTAACACCCAACTTTATGATCTGTCTGGTGTGCACTGGCAACAACAGTTGGTGCATGATGTGGTTGATTGGCTTTTGGTCTTGTGCATCTCTGATTTTTGTGGCCAATAATTAGGATGTTGAATTATGTACTTGCCTTTTCTGTTTCTGAATTTAACCTGTATTCTCTCCGTCCCAAATTACTATTCGTTTTAGCTTTTCTAGAGATATAGTTTTTGATATGCACCTAGATATATATTATGTCTAGATACGTAGCAAAAGGTATGTATCTAGAAAAAGCCAAAACGTATAGTAATTTGGGACAGAGGGAGTATATATTATTAGGTATTGAAACTACATAAGAGTTATTTTGGTGAAGATGAAGATATGCACAAAGAATGTCAAATTGAAGTAAACTTTTAGTTCTTTTATTTACTTTGTAATTTAGGAAATGCTTGTAATATATCTCTGTTCTGCTGTTGGTTCTGGTTATGTCCTTTTCCCTTTGAGATGCACCTGTCATGTTATCAAATATAAGTCCTCCTGAGTCAATTCATAATTAGTCTTTTAACCCTTTCTGTGCTCTGCTCCTAGTTCTGATCTATGGATTGCTAATATAATCTGATGTGTGAACAGGCAAGGTCATTCTGGAGTCTGCAATTCTGACAACAGTGGTTGTCCTTAGCCTAACTGCTTACACTTTCTGGGCTGTGAGGAGGGGCAAAGACTTCAGCTTCCTGGGTCCTTTCCTGTTCGCCTCCCTCATAGTGCTGCTTGTGTTCGCATTCATCCAGGTGAGAGATCTGTCCTTGCAGCATCATTGCATTCTCTGTCATGTGATACAGTGATAGTACGTACCTGGGATCTTCTCCATCTGACAATCGACGCTGACGGTGACCTTGCTGTTGCCTAATGCAGATCCTGTTCCCACTGGGCAAGCTCTCTCAGATGATCTACGGCGGGCTGGCCTCACTCATCTTCAGCGGGTACATCGTCTACGACACGGACAACATCATCAAGCGCTTCACGTACGACCAGTACGTCTGGGCCGCCGTCTCCCTCTACCTGGACGTCATCAACCTCTTCCTGTCCCTGATGACCCTCTTCAGGGCAGCCGACTAGGCGCGCCGCTCTCTTGTCCTACCTCGTACCTACGCTTCGGGTCTGTCCCGTGTGAATACCGTACGTTGGTACCTGAATGCTCACCGGTTAACCTCCTTTGCCCAGAATTCCGGTCCCTAGAATTGTATAGCTGCGTTGCCGGACTACTAGTATGGTCGTGTTCGTCGTTGCTGAGTCGTGTCGGTATCATGCTATCATCTGCGTAGAGATCACGGATACATTGTAATGGTCGAATCTGTGCGTGGAGACGTGGTGATGGATTTGGGTTGCTTATGACATGGTGGTTGGTTTAACATTGGAGGAGTTTGGATGGATGTCTGCTTTATGTCTTCGCTTGCTGTTTCTTTTTTAAATCATTTCTCTATCGAACATGACGTATGCATCTTTTTTCACGACAGACACGAGCGTTCGGCCGCGTGCCCCCGTACGTGATCGATGCTTGTTCGATCGAGAGCAGCCCTCGATCGATGCTTGTTCTTAGTTCCTACGTACATTTCGGTGACCGTGATGCCACTCGTGTCGACACGACAGTGCTGGTGCCCATGGTGCTCCTCCGAAAACGGCACCCCGTCAGCATCGTCCTCCTCGCCCTCTTCACCGTTTCCATGAGCCTCGCCGTCGGCGTGTGCTGCCTCTCCAGGAAAGGTGACAGCCCTCTAGACACAAGAAAAACCTCAGCCTTCCTACACGTTACACTACTAGACCTGAAATTTGCAAAATTCCTAGTACATTGCTGTGCATTCTAAAAATCTTCCAAGGTTCCCATTTCGCCATCGACTGAGAAATCTTCACCGCGAAACAGCTATCGCATTGTTTTACAACATAGTGGATAAGCTGCACGGTTCAGACTGACTGAATGTCACAATCTACATACTGCACAACATGCAACGATTCGACCATAGGAAGAATAATACTACGTGCCATGATTTTGTGATTGAAGTCTGCGACATCAATCATTCGAGCGTGGAAGATCATATCAAGCAGCCTCCAGAATATCACGAGAAGACAGTGCGCGATAAAGGATAGAGCAAAAGAAATAAACAATAACTCTACTGTAGTCAAGACAATTATTGAAGATCGCAGCACCGTCCAGCTGTCCAGGCAACAGAAGAGATGAATAATTGAGGAGTCTCCCAAAACCTTTGCTCGGGCTATAAAAGGAGAAGCAGGGTAAAGCATTCAGCATCAATCAACACCAACATCAGATCTGCAAAAGCCACAACTAGCGAAGAACACCACCACCAGTAGAAGACCTCCACTCACACTCCAGTACTCCATGAAGACCACCACCACCTCAGAAGTGCTATGAGGATCGAAATATCCACCATTAGTAGTAGCATCCCACTACCGTTGTATTACTCCACCATCTTTGTAATATTAGAATAAAAGGAAGCTGTTGAAGCTCATCCCGCGGTTTGTAAGGTAATCCCTAAGGCTTGTGCTAAGTGCTTGGGGTTTCCCGAAAGGGAAAGCCGTATGTAAGTTTGTCCCGTGGAAATGGATTAAGCTGTCCTGGTAATATCCATGCCTTCCTTTAAGCTCGTTCATATGGGGCAATGTCTCTACTCTAGGGACCCTAGAGAAGAAATCTCTGTGTGTGTCGTTCTCGTGTTAGCCCTGGTAGCGGTGTTTGAGGAGAACCCTGTGTGCGCAGAGAAGTGTTCCCTTCGGGTGGAACTGCCTGGGAAGACGGTAGAGCCTGAGTCTTGTGTCTGCGTGGCTGGGGATGGTGAGGGTGAGGACCGGGCTGGCCTGGTTCTGAAGCAAGCTAGCAATACATACGGTGAGTACCAAGTAGGAGTGACATAAAGTATAGTAGCACGACCGGCTGAATTCTTGGTCTCGCCAACATGCAAAGATCCTGCGAATCAATATAATTAAGCTATATACCTAATCATGCACCTATGCATATCGTGAAAGCGATCCATAATTGTTGAATAGTTACTCAATAGTGATGAATAGTTATGCAATAGTGAGCGAATAGTTCCACCAATAAGTACTCATCCTGAGGTGCTCCACCCACTCACGGTGAGTGCTCGAGGACTGTTCATTCCCGTATTTTGAATAGTGAGCTGAATTTGAATAGTGCCTCGCAATTTGAATAGTAACAAGCAATTTTGGATATTGTAGTGAATAGTTACTCGAAATTCAAATTCTAAAATTAGAAATTCCAAAACTCACGTGTCATTTTCTAAGTACTGACCGCGAGCTTCGGAATTTCTAATTTTAGAATTTGAATTTCGAGTTACTATTCCGTACACTATTCAAAATCGCTGGTTACTACCCAAATTACGAGGCACTATTCAAATTCAGCTCGCTATTCAAAATACGGGTACGAACAGTGCTCGAGCACTCACCTCGAGTGGGTGGAGCACCTCAGGATGAGTACTTACTGGTGGAACTATTCGCTCACTATTGCGTAACTATTCAGCACTATTGAGTAACTATTTAGTAATTATGGGTCGCTTTCACGATATGCGCGGGTGCGTGATTAAGTATATAGCTTAATTATATTGATTCGCAGGATCTCTGTAGGTTGGCGAGATCAAAAATTCAGCCGGCCCTGCTGCTATGCTTTGTATCACTCCTACTCAGTACTCACCGCATGCATCGCTGGCTCGCTTCAGAACCAGACCAGCCCGATCTTCACCCTCACAATCCCCAGCCACGTGCACACAGAACTCAGGCTCTACCGTTTCCCCAGGCAGTTCCACCTGAAGAGAACACTTTTCTACGCACACAGGGTTCTCCTCAAACGCTGCTACTAGGGCTAACACGAGAACGACGCACGTAGAGGTTTCTCCTCTAGGGTCCCTAGCGTAGAGACATCGCCCCATACAAATGAGCTTAAAGGAAGGCAGGGATATTACCAGGACAACTTAATCCATTTCCACGGAACAAGCTTACATACAACTTTCCCTTTCGGGAAACCCCAAGAACTTAGCACAAACCTTAGGGATTACCTTACAAACCGCGGGATGAGCTTCAACGGCTTCCCTTCATTCTAATATTACAGAGGTGGTGGAGTAATACAACGGTAGTGGGGTGTTACCACTGATGGTGGATATTCCTCATAGCACTTCTGAGGTGGTGGTGGTCTTCATGGAGTAGTGGAGTGTGAGTGGAGGTCTTCTGCTGGTGGTGGTGTTCTTCGCTGGTGGTGGCTTTTGCTGATCTAATGCTGGTGTGTTGATTGATGCTGAATGCTTCACTTGGCTTCTCCTTTTATAGCCTGAGCAGAGGCTTCGGGAGACTCCTCAATTGTTCATCTCTTTTGCTGCTTGGACAGCTGGACGGTGCTGCGTTCTTTAATAATTATCCTGGCTACAATAGAGTTACTATTTATTCCTTTTGCTCTGTCCTCTATCGCGCACTGTCTTCTCGTGATATTCTAGAGGCTACTTGGTATGATCTTCCACACCCGAATGATTGACGTAGCAGATTTCAATCACAAAATCATGGCATGTAATATTATTCAGTCCAATAACTTGTAAAATGTTAAATCTACTACAAAACTTATCAGGTGAGTGCAGATTGGTCCAACAACTTGTTAAATGATCAATTTAGTGCAATAACTTGACAAATTGATGCACCTGCAGTCCAAACATTACAACGAGGATGTAATAAGCAAAGTAGATGGACATGTGAATTTTATTCCAATCAATAATTCTTATTTTTCTATCAATAAAAGTCGTTGATTGTTACCTGTCTGTTGTTTCTCAGCTGTTTCTCAGCTGTGTACATAACTTATTTGTGCATGAGTTAAAATTGAATAAATTTTAGAATTATGCTATTGGTATTACTGAAATAATAAAGTCCACAAGAGAGCATGTGACCTTAGGTTTCTTCTGCGTTTCTTTTCATGTATTCAACAAATGTAGAGAAGCATGTATGTTTCTAGTTTCGCTCAGTTTTACTTTCTAAACAAGTACATGCGCCAAACTCTGTTAGTATGCATTAATATATTGATTTTTTAGCTGAACAAAAAATTGCATATAATCAAAATGTAAAATATTGAGGGTGAATTTATCAATATTGAATATGAAATTAAATATTTCTAATTACAATTAATTCATTGTATAAAAAATAATTAATACAAAGACATAATTTCGTAAACACCAAAGGTTCTAGTCCCGGCTAAATACGTTACCCTTACGACACAAATATCAATAATCAAATAATGTTCAATAACTTAATCTTACGTAAATATTCTCTAGCCCGACATTTGCAAATATATTGCTTGTTACAACATTTTGTACTACGGATGCACCAATTTACCAATTTAATGTATTAATTTGAGCATTTTACAAGTTCTTGAACCAATCCACATCCACATGCAAATTATTGTACTAGATTGAGCCTTTTACAAGTTATTGAACCAATCTGCACCTGCACCC
Source organism: Setaria italica (assembly GCF_000263155.2). Classification (NCBI taxonomy): domain Eukaryota; kingdom Viridiplantae; phylum Streptophyta; class Magnoliopsida; order Poales; family Poaceae; genus Setaria; species Setaria italica. The sequence goes on along the minus strand of NC_028451.1, from coordinate 4,145,630 downwards.
ACATGTCAAGTTATTGTACTAGGTTGAGCATTGTACAAATTGTTGGATCTGCACCTACTTGACAAGTTGTACGGTGAATGCAATTTACTCTAGTTGTATGGTGAACGCAATTTACTCTAGGTATCTTTTGCAACACAGCGTATGAGCCATGCTTGATGAGACACTCAGGGCCTGCTCGAAACATGAAAGCAAACTAAACTGTCAAGGCATGGCCAACATCAGGGGGGATAACATGCAAGGCATTAGCGAGACCAGGGTTACATTCTCAAGTGATCCAATTTGGTTTTGCATCCTGCAAAACAATGTTCCGGATCAAGAAACAGAGCAACGCTGGCAAATGGCAACCCAGATGGAGGGCTAACTCCAGGCACTTTTCTCCCATAGTTTCATGGTTCTTCAGAGAATCACCCAACATTCGGAACTTAGCAGCTGATCCAAAGAAAAGATTTCAGACATGAACCAATCCGCAGTGTCCACTCTCACCTTATGTGATGGCGCAGTGAATCCTGTGTACGTGCATCAAGCGGAAAGGGAATTAACCTAGAAAGGTATCGCAATACCCAAGTGTTAAAAGTTGAAACAACCAAAAGACGTACCAATCGTGCGTACTCATCAAGTAACAACAGGATCGCCTAGTAAGCAACTCGCCAACTTGTCAGACCACTGAAAGCGTGCCCATCCTTAAGCAAACCTTAAGCAAACGACTGCCTGAATGTATTGAAGGAAAACAATTCATAAGGCAATGAAGAGCTGTTTGCTACAAAATTTATAAAAAGGGCGGCCAGCAAAATGTATGCACCATGTTTGTCGACATCGAACAGCCTCTTGACGAACAGCCCTTTTCTTATCATCGAGAGCCTTGATTGCTGCTTGTAGAACCTGCATAAATGTGTCATTCTGATATGAGCTTTTTCCCCAGACAACCTGGTTTCTCATGCAACAACAGTCAGCTATATTAATTAGGACACCCTCAATCCCTTAACTTCCAGCTGAATTCTGCCCTAAACCTAACATGAACTTATCATGAGATATATCGCATCTCATTTATCCCTTGCAAGGAAAGTGAACAGTGGAAACATAAAGCCTGATCATCATCTCAATTAGAGTCTATGAGTGATAACATGGTATGGTTTCAAGATTTGGGCAACCTTATAATTACTCTATGGCCATATTACATATATTTTACCAATAAAAGAAATAGATAAATAGAAAACTAACCTTTCGCCGCATAGGGAAAACTTTTGAGTGAGGAAAAGTAGAAAAGGCTACTAAACATTGTAAAGCTGTCTCCCGAACAACCTAAGGGAAAAGGTTGTGGAACATATTAGTTCACAAATATAACAGAAGGACAGTTAGGACAAATGGATAAATACAATACTAACCATCATATGAGGATAGGAAACAAGTTGGGTAAGAACACTGATGGTGATGTGGACATTGTCCAGAATGCACTCTTTGCCTGGTTAGGAAAAAACGAAGTTAACAAACTTGATCAAATACGTTGCAATAAATCAGTATCAAAATAAACGTTGACTGGATTTGAATCTACAGAAGAAAATAACAAAATGGGGAACTTGAAGGACTGTATAAAAAGAACACACGGCAATTATGCATCTGGATGGCATAACTTATTGTGTTAATACCTACAAACTAAGAAACATGGTACAAATGTAGAGATAAAGCAATATAAATGATCTCACCCTTTTCATCCATCAACATTCCAGACAGGACAAGTAACAAATTGTACACTAAATCCTTGTCCTGGATATCCACACTTAATTTAGCTAAGCTATCAACCATCACGAGTAAAATCTGCAAGATGGGAATAAAAGAATGGGCCAATTAGTAAGCTTTGACCCAATAAAGACTGATTACATGGGTATGAACATCATATTCAAAAAGTTGTAACCTGATGTGCTTCAGTTATAACTGCTGGTACTGGAGCATTGGAAATGATATGCCCAAAAGCTCGGTACAGTGCCAATCTGCAATAAGTGGCAATTTTTTTCTATCATTTAAGAGATTTTAGAATTGGACAAGGACAAAACGATCCACAGGCAGTTGCTAAATCATAAGCTTGAACATAAAAATAAGGCCCACCAAGCAATATCAACCAACATTAATTAAACATACATTTCTTTTAGCATATTATCTCATGACGAGACATAGCTCATAAGGATAAGCACAAATTTTCAAATCATGCAAACAGATGATTTAGGTTATAAAGTTACATTACTAAAAATAACAAGTCACCATTTCATGATATGCATGGCATAATGAATTCCTTCGCTTCTCAGGGCATTCAATCCATTTCAGGTTGTCACCACCAATTTTGTTATTAAACTAACATATCGATCAGCATTAGAAATGGTGCCAGTGCGTCACTTCTTTCACTAACATTCTAACAGCAAGAAAGAATAAAAAACCCCTTTGGCATTTTACATAGTAAACTGGAACAAACCACAACTGTATGCATGCAAGCTCATCATCTTTCCCGGAACAAAAAAGCTTATGGTTTTCCAACTGAAATGGCAGAATATAAATATTGACATGTCCTCAAACTTACATGAATATCAGGAAGAAGAAAACATAATATATAGGCAATTATGCACTGGAGCAGGATAATGTTTGAGAAGTGTGCGACTGGAAAATCATATAGTAATGGTACAAGGATTTACAGGAATAAAATAACAGTGATGGCGATACTTACTTTGTTGTCATTGACGTTGCTTCCTTGATTTTAGAGAGGAAGATTGGCATCATGATTGAGAAGAAACGCTGCTTATATAATGGCTTTATTCTTGCATGAAATTTTTTATTTAGGCAGACTTCTGAATCACTCATCATTACATGGAATGCACCAGCTGCGGATGTTGCAATAGAAGTATTTGATGAATCATTGACATAAGATTCTTCCTCGTGGGATGGAATAGTAGCCAAAGTCTCATCTGAGCATAGACACTTAAGCAGAAACATCGAAATGTCCTTCACCTTCTCATCTCCTCTCATAAGTAATCCTTTGCCAATCCAGGCTAAGCCAGACAAGATATCAATCTTAGAAAGTACATTTCCAGACTGGGATATCTTTGACTGGTTGCTGGCTAATACAGTTGAGAAACACCTCTCAAGAATACCATCAAGTATTTTATCCAGCTGATTCTCGTGTGAGAACTCTGGATTGTGTAGATACTTATTGAAAACAGAAGCTAATGCATAAGCAGCTGGCAGTTTCCCATTCAGTAGAAAGACTGTAAAGAGGTTGATCATCACTACCATATCTGGTGCAGGTGTTTGAGGCCGAAGGCCAACTATAACCGATGAAAGCATGCCAACCAGAGCTGTTTCTTGAACAGTGTGTGAAGGAACTAACTCATCTGCAGACAAAAGATGATATGCCATTGATTTCAACGGCAGTGGGATCACTGATGATACCATGCTATATGCTTTCTGAACAATCCGTGTTTGTTGCTCCTCTGTACAGACTCCAACTAAAAGCTTCATTCCTGCCATTAGTGAGTCAAGGAGGCCCTGAGAGATATGGAAAGAGATTATTTTGCAATCGTTACATGTAAATACTTTATTTACACAAGATGTATCATCAAAGCAACAGGTACTATTAAGCAACTTATAATTAACATATTTGCTAGATTTGATAGAGCTCACCTGTGAACCAATTCTATCTAACATAGTTAAGTCCTTAATCTCATCCAAAAGATGCATCGCAAAGCTCAATGCAAGTTCATTGATACCACCAGAAGTAAACAACCTGCCATAAATGAGATTATTACTGAGGGAGAATGGCTCACTAACCCAACATATATCATGCAAAAAAACAACAACCTCCAGTCATATTTATATGACATTTCAGACAGCTTGGCAGAAATTAAGGTAAACAGGTGCTTTTTTTTTCTTGAACAACGCAGGAGAGCTGCGTGTCATTTCATTAAGAAGAAGAAAGAGCAAAGGGTCTGGCCATAGCCAGGCCCAAATACAACCTCAAAAACCCTTTGATCTTAGTAACTAGCTAGCTAATCAAAGGTGCATGCATGCAGCAGTTAACAAAGGGGCTTCGGAAATGATCCATGCAACCTTTTTTCTTTTTTTTTTCCTCAAACATGCAGGATACCTGTGTATCTTTGTATTAAAAGGAGAAACAAGGATCTTACAGAAAGTACAAAAAACCCAACCCTAGAAAGAACATACTTTTTCTTAATTAACATGGCACCAGGCACACCATGAGGAAAAAAAACACAAACACGACCACTAACACTAAACTAACTCAGCCACATTGCCCTCAAGATCTTAGCACCAGATAGACACTACAGATGAGCGCCCTCAGAAATGTGTCGAAGAACCATCAGAAAACCTCAGTTTGGCACCATTAAAAGCATCAAGTGTTTTTGCATTCAGGCAAAACATCAAGTGTTGTTGCACTATCTCCAAAAGCCCCAGCATCATGTAAACATGACTGCAGGAGCAATTAGGCTCATCCATGTTTGAGAAACCTATCACAGAATATGATAGCCTGTCGCACCTATTTAATAGTCACGTTTCTGGAGCATTTTTTAATCTACATTCACAGAATACGATAGCCCAGGCAGGAGTTTTTAGATCTCAGATTTCTCTTAACATAGAATTACACAATAAAAACAAAGTTGTCGTACCAAGGAAGGACCTGACCGGAGTAGCACTCAAATAAATGGGCTACATGTTCAGTGCATTCCATTCCTCCATTAGTCTGCACCATCAATAAAACTTTTTTCAGTTGCTTACAAGTTATAAGAATGAAAGTTACATGAAGTAAGAAGCCAGCAGGGGAAGCAAACCTCAGACCTTAGAAATATTGGTGACAACAGCTCCTTCAAGTGATCTAGCAACCCTTAACATATAGTTGAACCCAGCAGTTCCAATTTCATAACTTGCTTCAAGTCTTAGGCTGAGAGGCATTGGGCCATCATAAGATTCAACCAAAGAAACAATCTTGTCAACAACTGTTTGGCAGTAAATCACTTCCTTTTGAGAAGCATGGAACTCCCCAATAGATGAACCAATGCTAGTCAATGCTTTTAATGACAATCTCCATAAATCAACATTTTCAAACTTGCTTATAATTACTGAAGTAAGCATAGCCAGAATATCCTCATAAGCATTTGCCGTTAAAGGTGAGCACTGTTCCGGGAATGTTGCTAGTGTTAACAAGCCCTTCACTGCAAACCATTTATAAGTAACTGAATTAGAATAGAGAACTTAATTATCAGTGGCAAAAGTACAACATTGACACAAAATAGGTAAACTGGAAAAGCGCAGAAAGTTGGACACCCTGAGTATTTAGTGTTTGTGAATTTGCAAGTTTGGCAATATTAAGTATATGCATGGATAAACATAGTTTTGAGAAATGTGATGATGCCAAACAGGAGCACATTTCACAAAATGTGGCCTGTGGTAAATTTATAATTAAGGCATAACCATACCAGCACATGAGACATATTCTTGTCTGAACATTGACTGCATAGATTCAGAATCAATAGTTAAAAATGATCCAAGGAAATGGATTAGCCGATCCAACTTTTTCTCTAAGATAAGCCACCAGGACTCCTTCGCTAATTTAATAGAAGAACAATCAGCATATGATACCAAAGCCACTTCTCTACAGGATGTAAGCATTTGAACAGATAAATAGAGCGCCCCATAGTTGTCAGCTGCAGAAGATGATCCATTGCAAGTATTCAACTGCCGAGATTCATAGTCAGTTGATGTTCCCAAAATATCTACCAACTGTGTAAAATGCTCTTGAAGGACTCTGGTACACAAATATGTAGATGATTCAGAAAGAATAGAAATGACACTTCCGAGTGCATGCAGTTGGGCCAGATCTTCCAATGAACTCAATATGGACTTTTCTTCACTTGATATAGAATGGATCTTATTCACAATATCCTCGTCCAACAAGATCAAATTGATGAAAAGATCTTTATCTGAAGAATCAATACACATAATAGCAGTCTTCAAACATTTCAGAGCCTCTAAGACCATTTGATTCTTATTCTTCTCTGCATCCTTTGGAGACCCTGATGTTAATAAAAATTCCTCTGGAGAAGAGCTAAAAATCACTTCTTTCAACTTAAACCACACAGCCGATGCATGTCTAACCATTCTATCAGTTCCATAGAAGCGAATGCAATTGTCCAGATATTTTAAAGATTCAATCTGTAAAGAAAATTAGAGTTAAGTTTTGAGCAGAACTTTCACAATGGTAAATGGCTGAAGGAGCAATGCAGTAAGTTAAGCTGCTTACCTTTGCTAAGGGAAGAGAGGAAGAAAGCTTATCGAGAAGCAAAGGGATGGCAAATGGCTCAAAATAGGGGGTGGAACAAAAGGCATGCTGCAAGGATTTAAACATATTGTTAGCCAAGAAAATGCTAATCATTCCTCACCTACAAAGATGACAGGCAGAGATCTAGTACGAGAAAGATTTTAGTAGTGCTAAGATATATCCTTTGATAAAAAAAATGGAAATCTTCCTGAAATCATAAATCAGGTAAAATATTATATTCATACCATTAATGCTCTGGAAAGGTCATCCCTTGTAGCATTTAAATCATCGCCCACTCCCTGCATACATACATGACACATATAGTCATGATCCTACTTTGGAAAATGGAAGGTCAAGAACTAATGAACAACAGAATAATAGAGCAAATAAAATGGTTTGAACATCAAATAGGTCCATTAACATACATGTGTGAAGTAGACAGGAAAATACTTGCTTAAAATCTCAAAAAACTCGCTTGCAAATTGCGCTGCCAAACCAGATGGATCTGGAAATAGCTTCATGACAACTTCCACTACATGAAAAGAAAGCTTCAAGCATTCTGGGTCCTTCTCTTCATCAATTGCTTCACAGATCCAGTACAGCTGTTCACCATCCTACACGTATCAATTAAATTTGTGACTATATTAAACACATCTCTACATAAATCTAAAGAATGGGAAACATAAACATAAAAACAAACTAACAGTGAAATAGAAACTAAATATCCATGTCAGAGTCTCAGATGTAATGATACCCAGTCTTCTCCCAGAAAATTAGCACTTCCGAAAAAAAAGGTTTATAGTTACTTGCCTAGTTGCCTTTTTTCCCATTCCCATGGTACACTTCACAAGTACCCCTATTAACTATACCGTCTCAGCTTACTTTGCTACCTTGTTTCTTAATCCCAATAGGTGTTGTCAAATTTAAACCAAAATAGAACTATATTACATTTAAGAACTATAATCATACTGATATATTGATATGAATGATTTGGTAAAAAAACCCAGCATTGGGAACAAATAAGGGGTACATGTGCTTGCTGTTGAAAATGCAAATATAAAGAGATAGTCATAACATTGAAAAAAAACAATTTGCTCTGTTTCTTCTAAACTAGCCATTACGAACTAAAAAAAAGACACCAGATCTTGTGGAACTAAAAAACAAAGAGACCATATCACTAACTCATGTAGTTCTATAACATTGTGACAAAAAATTAAAGGAAAATTTTCACTCCTAAAACATCTAACAGAAGAGAACAGAGATTGTAGCATAGAGAGAGCAATACTAGCTAGAAAGCTGTTGGACAGATAGAATTGATAAATATATATTTTTTCCAGTAATGATAGCAACTATGTTTTGACATTATGATAGTGACTCTGTCGTTCAGATATTGAGTAATCACCACACCATTGTTTTGACGACTTCCGGGTACCGATCCAGTATGCAGCTCAGAATTTGGAAGCACAGCTTGAGCCAAACATAAAGATGGAAAAGATATCAGTATATCAGATTAAGATCTAAACTTATATAAGCATCTTTGTACTGATGAATCAAATCAACCTTGCGGTCAGCAGCTGCAAGTGATTGCACTTGAACATTCTGTAAGAAAGACTCAACGATTCTTTTGACATCGGCAATTACGATACAACCAACACCTTGCTTTCTGTGCAATAGTGCCAGGCAACCAACAAGTGCTCCCCGTATTGCTTGCCAATCTGACTGATATGCAAAAAGGAAAAAAAATGAAGTTACAACAATATTCAGCAGCCATCTTAGTAAACTGCATCCCACTGAGATGCAAAACCTTGCTTGTGTAGAAAAGAGATTTATTGTCAGTGTAACCATCGACACTTGACAACACGCAAGAGAAACCACAATTTTCAAAACCATAATTTTGACAGTTTTGCTATACGTAACTCGTACCTTAGAAACTAAATAAAGCGTCAGGTTTAGGCAGTGATGACATTTCTAGCCATTGCAGTTTTTTTCCCTAAAAGGCTTGGTAAACATTTCTAGCATGGCCTAACTTGCTCGGGAGAAGAAAAAAGCTTTGTTGTTGAAGGTAAGCATCCCAGATAAAGAAAAATAATTTTGTCTACTTAAAAGAAGGCCTTTTGCCATCATCTATATTAAAAAACATTTCACTTTCCATATTCTCCTTGTTTGCAGCTGTTGGATTTCACCTCTAGCTACCCCACCTTGCTTGGGACAAAGAGGCTTGATTGTTATTGTTATATTACAAAAGAATGCCTTGGTCTGATAAGAACTTGGATAAGTCTAAAGCCATTAGCTTCCCTAGTTTGGTTTCCTTATCACCCAGGTATTGATCTCGCTCCATGTTTGCAATAAGAAAGTTACATAAACAGAAGGTAATATTTACTAAATAAAATCAGGTAAGAATAACAATACGTGAAACTATTTTCAAGCAATTGTGATCATACATAAAGTGTACTTCAGAACCATGATTCAGAGTTCTTTCTTTTGACCCCTTTAATACTTAAAGCTCTAGGACAGTATTTTAAGAGGAAACAATAATGATCCACATAATCAAAGTATCAAAACTTACCAATCTTGATATAAAAAAATCTGACAAAGTTGTGATGGTATTGACGTCTAACCATTTAACCGAAATTCGAGACAATATCTCCCCGAGGAGCAGTATTCCTGTAGAATAAAAACTTACAAGTAAATAACTAGCAAACAATATGCATCTGCCACTAGAAGGTTAATGATATTAAGTTCAAATCTATCAGGAACAGATGCCCCAAGAAAGAGAATTTGGCAGGTTGTGTTGAACAGAATATAAAATAATGAACTTCACATTTTTTTTTCAAAACTGCAATTTATTAATCCAATAAAGTGGCGCACACTTGTTGTTGCCATTTTCAGTTTCTTCTGGCAATCAGAGCGTAAGCATACATGCCCCTGCATGTTTTGTGTTGTTTAAATAGATTGAATTTGTTCAGATAGATTAAGTGCAGCAATTTGAAAAAAAAAAGGAACATGATTTGACTTATTTATCTTCTTTAAAAAATTAACAGGAGTGACTAGCACCTTAAATCTAGGCAATTAAGCATAGACAATACCTCCTACGGTCCTACCAAACTCATACAGAAGGTTAATCGTTTGATTGTTTCTCGAGAAAGCATGATTAAATATAATATGGAAGATAACCACAACAGAGAAAAGAGATAAAAGATAACCACAACAGAGGAAAGAGATAAAAGGACCTCTTGATCTCACAATGTGATCTGTTGTCGTCAAATACATCTCCATCTTGGACACCTGAACAAATCACCAACGAGAAAAACCATGAAGTCAACCTCCTTTCCCCAGTCATGGTGGATCACACTACGAAATGATACTATCTTGGAGATTGAGGCATACCAAATCGAAGAGGGTCAGCTTGTCCTTGTTCACCAGGGCCGCAAGCGCATCCACACTGGCAGACTGTTATGAAAACATTAGGGTCCACACAAAATCAGTTACTAGTCTAACAAAAGGCGCCATTGTCTCATTGCATTACTGTTCCAGCATTAGCTTCCACATGAAAGTAGCATGAAAATTGACACTAGTCAAACAAAAGGCATATTTTTTTCCAGATGAATATTCAACTCACGCACATATCATAACAAACTGCAGCAGGATTACACAGAATTTCAGACTGAAAATTTTTTCTATCAAGCTGCTCACATAGTCCGAAAGTTTCGTCCAGTAGCCAAAATAACCTCGCATTACAGCTAACGCAACCGAATTTCTGAGAACAATAAGCTAACTGAACCAAAGCTTCAAGCTCAGAGAATCCAATTGTGCAGAGAAGGGAAGTGCAGGGGAGAGGAGGGGTGAGACCGTACGTGTTGCGCGGCGGGCCGGGAGACGTCGACGTAGGCCTCTACGTGGGGAACCCACTCTCCGGGAAGGACCCTCGCCATCGCCGCCGCTAGGTACGATATAGCAGCGCGGGGGCTTAGCTCCCGTACCAGGGTTTATCTAGGGTTCTGCAGCTCTGGTGCCGCGTGAACAGGGAGGGCCTTGGAGGACCAGAGGGGAGGAGGTTTTCTTCGAGAGAGCGCCCAGGCGGGGGAGGTTCGTCGGCGGCGGCGGCGGAGGCGACTGGAGGAGGGAGGGGGAGGTGCGGGCGCGAGTGGGGCGGACCGGCGGAGCGGAGGCGGAGGCTGGTGGGTTTCTTCCCCCGACACGGTCGGCACGTGCGTATGCCGTTCAAAGAGAATTCCGTTACTACCCCTGCGATGTCGAAAATGAAGTTTGTTCTCCTCCTATTGGAGTATCCCTAATAGGAGACTGTTGAATGAATGGAAAATTTCTGTTGCAATTATCGGCTAAATGTGAAAAGAACGATGAAGAGTCTAGACTATTGTCTATTGTTTAGCATTTTCGCTTCCATATCCTTTTATCTGTTTTCCTTACCATTCTCATGTTAATTGTACTCCAAAATATGGGAAAACTTCAATAAACTTGTGTCTTCCGTATATTTTGTTTCCACTCTCATCCCTATATACACTAATAGAAATATGAGCATTCGTCCTTGACGTTAAGTACCAGACAGCTTTTCGTCCGGTACTAACACGCGAAATTAGTACCAAAAGTAGTACCGAGTAGAAATTTTCGGTCCTCAAAAGCCTTTTACAGTACTAGGTAATAATACCAACCGGTACTAAATGGCAAGCAATAACACCAGTATCTCGTGCTATTAAGTACCGAGCGGTGTTATTGCCTGGTACTGAAGACCTCTTTACGGGTTACTTCAAAAGAAAGCATATCTAACTCCATCACATATGTTGTTCGTCAAATTTTTTTTTCTTTATTTTTTGAACGCAAAGTCATTTAAGTACCGGTAAAGGGGTTCTAAGTCGGCCGGAGGCCAAAACGTTTATTTTGAATGATTTATGAAGGTTATTTCAGCTTTTTAAATACCATCATATCCAAACATTCTTCTACGATTTTATTCTCCAATAAAGTTAGTTAACTTACCTGCTATTTACTATGAATCAATCAAATCATGATACATGACGTATTACACCAAGTCACCAAGGGATCCGGCCGTTCTTCCAAAGGTAAATTACATGAACAACACACGAGCACCGGTAGAAACACCATCCAACAATTTACAGAGAACTAAGTGGTTGTCTCTTGGGCTGAATTCCACAGCTTTAGGCCAGTCAGGAGGTATACACTGGTGATCCACATCTTCACGATCACGCATACGAGCTTGGCTGAAAGCAATGCGTCTCGTACTTGGAGCTCTACGAAGCAACAGCCTAGCAAAGCCTATCTCGTTGTCCCTTCCCCTGAAATTGTACATCTCTACTTCCTTCAAGCTGCTGTGCTCAAAGCCGGAATCATCCCACACGACACCATTACGAGATTCAAGAAATGGTAAATAGCGCACCTGAAATAATGGAAAAAGGGTTAAAACATGCATGCACATATATGAGCTAATAATTCATTTCATTCCCTCCAAATGACAAGTAGTATGTATACTAGTATTCTGATGAAACAAGATAATAATACAGAAAATGCATGGAAAAAAAATCGAGAATGCGTAGGAGAGCATGAAGAAACTAACAGTCTTACATTAGTTTGTAGGGTCGCCAAACAAGGCGCGGCAGCTACAAACATGGCCATCCAAAGAAGATCATCCGAAGGCTTCGTATCGATGCTTAAAGTTAGGACCCTGAGCTTAGAGAAAATGGCAGGCGTTCCCGGCCTGACGACCAACTGCGCGCAACAAGATTCAAACTGGTTAGTTAGCGGTGAAACAACAAAGCACACGAACTTAGGCCTGGTTTGGTTCCATTAGCTTATTTTTAAGCAAGTGTCACATCAATGTTTAGATACTAATTAGGAGTATTAAACGTAGACTATTTACAAAATCCATTACATAGGTGGAGGCTAAACGGCGAGACGAATCTATTAAGCCTAATTAGTCCATGATTTGACAATGTGTTGCTACAGTAAACATTTGCTAATGATGGATTAATTAGGCTTAATAGGTTCGTCTCGCTGTTTAGCCTCCACTTATGTAATAGGTTTTGCAATTAGCCTACGTTTAATACTCCTAATTAGTATCTAAATATTGATGTGACACTTGCTTAAAAATAAGCAAAGGAACCAAACGCCCCCTTAATAACCACACCAAGATTCCAAGATAATGTTCTTCGATGAGACACCTTGGGGACTTGGTACCGCAGGTGAAGGCTCCTAACACGAGGAAACCGAGCAGAGATGTTCCGTAGGTTTTTCGCATGACGTTCATCAGGACGGCCACCGTAAACAACAAACTGCAGAGACACATGCTCAAGGCACGGCGAGGACCGACGCGTGGACGCCGGGAGGACCTCGCCGGCGCCCCAGAACTCGAGCCTCCGCAGAGCCGGCGCCTCGATCACCAGCGCGCCGGACGGAGGAGGGGGCCAGAGCCACACCAGCTCCTCGAGCCTCGGATGCCGCACGACCCTTATGTCGAGCATGTCGATCAGGTACAGGCTCCTCAGGTTCTTGCAGCTCCTGAGGACAGCCGTCGTGTCCTCCAGGCTCATGTGCATCGCGACGAGGACGAGCTTCGTGAGAGCGGAGAATCCTTGGAAGCTTTCGCTGACGGAGAGCCGGCAGTTGTTCAGGCGTAAACTGGCCAGCGGCGATGCCGATGATGAGCGTGTAATGTCACCATCGTCGGAGAACGGCCATGAAGGGAACTCGTACTTCGTCAGCCTTGTATCTCCGACGACCGCCACGTCGATGCCCTTCACGCCCTGCTCGGACGCAGCGGCTATGGCGCCGTCGACGGCGCCGGCGCACTCTGCGCTGCCTGAGAACACGACGGAAAGTCCTCTCAGAGCTTCGTTGTCGTCGGCGGCGCTTCTCTTCTTGATAATCTCCGAGAACCATCGCAGGGAGGGAACGAAGTGGTTGACCTTGTTCGCCTTGAGATACTCCTCCCGCATCGGCCCGAGGCGGACCCAGGAGGCGTCGTCGGGCAGGGAGACCTCGCTGAGGCGGAGGGATCGCAGGGACTTCCACAGGTGCCTCCATCGCCGGGAGAGGAGGCTCGTGCTCACCGCCGTCTTGGCGTCCAGCCCATGGAGGATGGCGACCAGGATCTCGTCCGGTAGGGCGCTGATCCAGTCGCGGCCGCCGTGATCTCGCTTATTGGAGCGCTGCCGTTTACGAGATCTCCCCGCCTCAGGAACGTGGCTAGGCGGCGCTGCGGATTTGCGCGTCGACCTCGCCATCGCGACCCAACAAGATTCACCGGGGACGACGCAACAAGATTCACAACCTTTTTTTTTTTTTTGAGAAACCACTAGAGAGACCTGAGATTTTGCGGGGTGGGCCGTGCCGACAAAGAGCCCAATTTCTTCATGCCCAAAATCCAGTGTCTAGGCCCGCCCATTAACTCTCAATCATGGTATGGCCCATAAAGCAATTCATAGCCCATGACATTATGCCACGGGCCAGCCCACTCGAAGCCACAGGCGACAGGATATCTGACGGGTCTTTAACGTCACCGGGCCCGCATGTAAGTGAGTAGTTAATTCCTGGCGGTCGATTCCGATCCTCACCGCTGGTGGCCTCGGGGTTGTGACAATCTTCTCCTCGCCGTTTTTCTTCCTGAAACGCAAATCTCCGGCCACCTCTGTCCCGTCGTCTTCCGCGCCGCCGCCCCAATCTCCGGCCACCTCGCCTGCGGAAGGTTCGATCCCCTCCGCAATCTTCTCTCCTTTCCCCTTCCGCTTCCAATTTTGAGATTTCTTTATTGCTATCGTCAGATATCTCCAGACTCCAGGCCTCTAGGGTACGCGCTTGCCACCGCCGTCGCGCCGGCCCTGCCTCCTCCGGTCCATCCTCCTCGCCGCGGATGCAGAACACAAAGACGATGTCGACGTGGAATTCCGGGAGTGAGCAAGGCATGGGTGTCTTCCACATCTGCGGGTACAGCCAGCACATCAACACCGCAGCCGGCGAGAAAAAGAAAATCCTCGTATCCAGCACGTTCCGGGCTGGCGGCCACCACTGGGCCATTTTCTTCCGCCCTGATGGATTCAGCGACAAATCCGTAGCTGGAATCGTGATCGCGTCCAAACACGTCAAGTTGAGGGCGTCCTACGAGCTGCGGTTGGTCGACCAGAGCACTGGGCTGTTGGTCTCGGTGCACAAGGAAGCACCGAGGGAGTTCCAAAGAGACAAAGATTTTCATAGCGCGATTAGTTTCTTTCGGGCAAAACGCAGCATCTTCGAATCGCCTACTTGCCTTCGGGATGATTGCCTCACAATGGAATGCACCGTCACTGTCATCAAGGAGCCATGGAGGACAGGAACCAAAACTATTCCCAAAATTCAGGTGCCGCAGTCTGATATGGCAGGGCATTATGCCAAGCTGTTGGAAGAGAAGGTGGGGGTGGATGTTACTTTCAGTGTAGGAGGAGAGGAATTCGCAGCGCACAAGGTTGTCCTCGCCACGCGCTCACCTGTCTTCAAAGCACAGCTCTATGGGCCTTTGAGGGAGGCAGGAGCAGTGCCCATAACCATCGAGGATATGCAGCCTGATGTTTTCAGGGAGCTGCTTCATTTCATCTACACCGACTCTTTGCCCCCTTTGGATTATCTTAAGGCAGATGCTCGTACCGATATGATCCGCCACCTGCTTGTGGCTGCGGACCGGTATGGCATGGAGAGGCTAACTCTGATGTGTCAAAGTATTCTTTGTGAGAATCTCTGTGTGCAGACCGTGGCAACCACATTTGCTTTAGCTGATCAGCATCAATGTGACATGCTTAAGGATGCTTGCTTGGAATTTATCACCTGTTCAATTGCTAGGGATGCTGTGCAGAGAACCCAAGGTTACAGGAATCTGAAAAGAACTTGCCCACCTGATGTAATTGAAGTGTTCGAGAAGGCATGTAGGTTTCGTAAAGCATGAGCACATCATCATCTTAAGTTGACTTCTTTGGTAGCTTGACAGCTTTTTTGCTTGATCAGCTCATCCTAAGTTGAATATGTTTGGACAAACAACTTACTGTCGAGTGAAAGTATGCGTGGACTATAAGTCTATAATTCATAGTAAGTTGTATTACTAGCATGCTAGTTTTTGCTCGTCCTAAGGTGCCAGTGGTCAGTACGGTGCAATTGGTCCTAAGGTACTACTGATGGAGGAGAACTGAATTCGTCTGAGTACCATCCAAGAAATGCAACCTTATCTTCAAGGCCCTGCTAATTACAAAACCGATCTATTTCTTGCTTTGATATGAAGTCAAATGATTTGGAACATACTTGTGGCTGCAGACCGATATGCCTTGGATTGACAAAAGCTGGTGTGCCAAACCATACTTCGTGAGGATCTGGATGTGCAAATTGGGGCGTGTATGTTGGCTTTAGCCTATCAACCTCATTGCAATATGCTTAAGGATGTTTGGGTTGAGTTTATTTCATCTTTAATAATGGATGATTTAGTGGCATCCCAAGGGTTTGCACTGAGAGAAAAACCTAAGATATCTACTTACTTTATGTGAACAGCACTCTATTTTCCACCAAGGTCAGCTCTGAAGGTAAAAGTGGTTAGTTTTGCCTGAGTTAGTGTACTCGTGATTTCGTGAACAGCTTGCTGAATCTATCTGCTCAATGGCTGAAGACATGAATTGGCTCCTATTCTACAAGCTTGTGTTTGTGTTCCCATTAAATTACATATATCGTGTCATTTACAAAAAAAAAACACTAACCAGCTGAGCTCACATGGTTAGTGCACTAACATGATAAACGCACCATTCCAATATCCATGGTGAAGGCCAACTGTGATGGCAACCCTAGTCATGCTACATGCAAGGTGAAGGCCAAAACATATTTTAAAAAAAGAAAATTGTTTTTTTTATATATTTTTAGAATACCATCACATCCAAACATCATTAGACGATTTTCCAAGTACATAAAGGTGGGAAGACTATAATAGTATCACTAATAAACTTAGTTCTCATTTGCAATAAAGTCATATACTACATGCCACATTGCATCTGGAGGTGTAGCACAATGGAATCAGATGTGCCCTTCAAATTACATGAATGACACGTGCACACTAGAAGAAACACCACCATCCACTGATTTAGAGAGAACTAACTAATAGTCTCTAGGGCTGAATTCTTCAGCTCTAGGCCAGTTCAGGGGGGGTATGAACTGGCGATCCACAGCTTCACGCAGAGGAGCTTGGCTGAAAGCAATGTGTCTCATGTTTGGAGCTCTATGAAGCAGTAGTCTAGCAAAGCCTATCTCATTGTCTCTTCCCTTGAAATTATACATCTCCACTTCCTTCAAACTGCTGTGCTCAAAATTGGAATCATCCCACACGGCACCAGTATGAGATTCAAAACATGATAAATAGCGCACCTTGGATGGAAAATGTCAAAACATGTACATGGGTCAACTCATTCCTTCCAAGAAAAATGCGCGAAAAAAGTAGTTTGTAGCGTCACCAGGCGTTCTCAGTCTGACAAACTGCAAAAATTCAAACTGGTTAGCAGTGGAACAACACATTAGAGCATACCAAGACAATGTCACCCGGCTCACCTTGGGGACTTGATACAATGATACCGCAGGTGTGCAAGCTCTTAACATGAGGAAATCAAGTAGAGATGATCCGTAACTTTGCAGCATGACAGTCAGGGTGGTTACCATAAACATATTGCAGAGAAACATGTTGAAGACATGGCAAGGACTGAAACGTAGATGTTGGGAGAAGAACTTCTCCACAGTAATCCAGCGTTCGCAAAGCCGGCGTATCAATCTTGAATGTGCCACATGGAGAAGTCCAAAGCCATACTAATTCCTCAAGCTTTGGAAGCTGCAGAACTATAATATCATTAATGTCAATCAGGTGTAAACTTTGCAGGTTTGTGCAGTTCCTGAGGAGAAGAACCTGTGTATCCTTCAGACTCATGTCCATCACGACTAGAACGAACTTCGTGAGAGAAGAGAATCCTCTGAAGCTGATGGGGAACAGAAAGCTTGCAATGATCCAGGCATAAAGTGACCAGTGATGAACATCTATCACTAGAGAACAACCATGAAGGGAACTCGTACTCTGTATGTCCGACAATTGCCACGTCAATGTCCATAACACTCCGCTCAGCTGCAGAAGCTATGGCACAGTTGACAACATCAGTGCACTCGGCACTGCCCGAGAACGCTAGAGACAGTTTTTCTCAAAGTTGTTTCCCCTCTCTTATAATCTATGTGAACGATCGCAGAGATTGAACAAAGTGGTTGACCTTGTTTGGTGTCCAACTTGTGAAGGATGGTGACCAGAATCTCATTAGGCAAACTACTAATCCAATCGCAATGATCTTGCTCCTTGGAAAACTGCAATTTATAGGATGGCTGTCCCATCAAAACCAAGAATTTATATAAAATATTATCATGTATAAGATTTTCTTCCTAGATAAAAATGCAGTGTGGACGCGTTCACCTTTAGGAATTATTCTAGATAAGCGCTTAGCTCAGTAAGCATGACAAATATCATAGAAACACAAACAACAGGCGGTGAACACTCTTAGGCTGCTATTTGTGTGATGAAGTTGTAGATCCAAAATGAATTATAGAAGAAAAAGGAGGCACACTGATCAGTCTCCGTTAAGCATTGCAGTGGCCTTTCAAAAGTTCCGATCTACATATAGTTTTGGATAAAGCTGTTACTTTGAAGCATCTTTTTTCCCCCCAGTTTGTGACTGCAAAAATTCCACTAGGGTTGGCAAAAATCCACATCAGAAGGGTTTGTTCCATAGAGCGTATAAGTGAAGATGCTATTGATTCAGAGGAAAAGAAGCTACCTTGTCCATGACGACGTCCAAATCGGCTCCTGATTTTGCCGTGGATCTATGCGTCTCAAGTTCTCAACAGAGATCCATTCGTTTCACCTTCCGTCGGGTCGGAGTAAGAAAGGGTCGGATCCGGTGACGTATTGGGAATTTAGGGAGTCCGAATCCAAACCTGCCTAGATCCCCTGGCCACCGGGTACCGGCATTGAGTTTATGTCCTCTTCAATGATGGATGATTCAAGGGTTGTTTGATATGAGATGCTAAATTTTAGCAGGGTCACATCAGATGTTCGGATGCTAATTAGGAGGACTAAACACGAGCTAATTACAAAACTAATAGTACAAATGGAGTCTACTTCGCGAGACGAATCTATTAAGGCTAATTAATTCATCATTAGCAAATGGTTACTATAGCATCACATTGTTAAATCATGGACTAATTAGGCTTAATAGATTCATCTTCCGAATTAGACTCCATCTATGCAATTAGTTTTGTAATTAGACTATGTTTACTACTCCTAATTATTATCAACATCCGATGTGACAGGTGCTAAAATTTAGCGAGCTCGAGGTGTATCCAAACGGCCCCTTAGTGGAATGCCTTGAGGGATTTAGTTGTTCACTTTATATGAACAGCACTCTAGCTTCCCCCCCAAGGTCAGCCCTGAAGGTAATAGTGGTTAGTCTTGCCTTTGAGTTAAGTGTATTCGTGAACAGCTTGCTGAATTCTCTCTGTTCAGTTCAGTGGCTGAAGACATGATTTGGCTCGGTGTTCCCACTAAAATTACATGTAATGTGTCATTTACAGAAGTTTTCTTTTTAGTTCCCATTAACTCTTTGCAAGAAAACAGTATCAACTACAAGTACAGCATGTGATTGAGGAATATATATCACAGAGAAGAGCATGCAGGAAACACTTCATTAGTTTGAAGCATGAAGGAAAAAAATTTCACTCGGTAGTTTGTCAGTTTGAAGCATCTTTCTTTGTTTCATCTGTGACGGCAAAAATTTTCGCTAGAACTGGCAAATGTTCCTGACTATGGATTTCTAGTAATAAACCACACAAAAATGGTTCATTTTCAGGGAAGATCCCCATAGTCATTCAAAGGAAAAGAGGCTATTCAGAACCAGAGGTAGGCCATACAGAACAGAGCATATGGAGACACCTGTCGGGCAATCCGAGCAAAACCTGTTTCCTTGATATAAACTCTGACAGTTCAGCCCCACTCGACCCCGACGAAATCGAACTATCCAAGTGGGAGGCATAAAAAACCTTCAACCTTTCGTCCCCAAATCCGCAGGGTGCGTTGCCTCCTCCTTTGATCTCTCAAAAAGCCTCAACCTTTTCCGGGTTTCTTGATTGATCTTTGTCTTCCTCGCCGCGATCTTGATTTGGTTGCTCACGGGAACGCAGGCGGCGTAGGATGGCCGCCGCCGCCGCCGGATCACTGCGGCAAGGCGTCTCCGTCCGCGTCGGTGGCGGGGACCGCGAGGAGGCGGTGCCGGACTGGGCGTCGCTGCTCGTCGACCTGACACAGCTCATCGCGGCGCGGGTGCTCGCCACGGGGGAATTCGTGGACTACATCCGCTTCCGCGCGGTCTGCTCCCGCTGGCGCGCCGCCGCCGCCTCCCCGCGCGGCCGCTCCCTGCTGGACCCGCGCTTCCACCCGCGCCGCTGGATGCTCTTCCCGGAGGGCTTCGGCCGGTTCCCGGGCCACCGCGCGGACGGCGGCCACGCCCGCTTCTTCGACTTCTCCACCCACGGCGCCGGCGCCTTCGTCCGCGTCCCCCTCCTGGAGCTCAAGAACCACCGCGTCCTCGACTCCCCCGACGGCCTCCTCCTCCTGCAGCGCGACGGGGACACCGCCGCCCGCCTCCTCCACCCCTTCACCCACGACGTCGCCGACTTCCCGGACATCGACTGCCTCCCCCACCAGCTGCACGAACTGGAGTTCGAGCTCACCGTCGACCCCGTGTATAATTTCACGAGCTGGCTGCAAAATACCGCGCGATACTTGTATCAAGCCCGCAAGCTTTGTGCTGCCGTCAATGTCACGGCCACGGGGGCCGTCACGGTGATGCTAGCGCTTCATAGCATCGGGCGTGTGGCATTCGCCTTGTCTGGTGATAATGGTTGGACTATCAGCAGCTGGAAGATGAACCAACTGGACAGGGCCCTGTCGTACAAGGTGAATTGGGAAGATGGGCTAACACATGTCTTGTTGATTGATCCACCGTCACCGGTGGTACAGTGCGAGGGTGAGGAATCGTCCGTGCCAGAGCTGCATCCTCCAAAGACAATTGCGACATGTTCAAGCGATGAAATCCACCAGCCTTCTTTGGTTGAATTGGATTCAGAGATCATGCTTGTCGGCTACAATGACAGCTCCTTTTCGCGCATAGTGGTTCTTAAGCTTGCTGATCTTGTGTTGGGTAGGACTGTGCCTGTGACGAGCATCGGTGATCATTGTCCTCTTTGTTGGTGCCCGAAGCCTGTGCGTCTCATCCTGTTGGCTGCCTTCCATCGGTGAGAATTCTGTTGTGCGCTTCCATGCTGGAGAGGACTATCTTGCGCAATACCATCTCAGCAGTGGCACTTGGTCAGTAGCCAGCGATGGGCACCTCATGCTGAGCCCCCCGCAACGTCCATGTGGCCTCATACATCACGGGCGTAGTGATGGCTGCACAGCTGCAGCGCTGCTGCTGCTGCAGCCCGCGTTCATCACAGCGAGTGGCTGACGCGCTGGGCTGGGCTGCTGCTGTACAGCCAGCACTACACCGAACAGGCTGGATCTTGACCTGTTGCTATCGGCAATTCTGGTGAGCATCTTCATTTCTTTTGACATATTATCTTTGTTCTCGTTTAGGCATAGTATACTGCCTGTTGAGGAAGCAGTGCAACTCGTGTAATTGTAACTAGAAACAAAGAAATCCATAGGGCAAGCAAATCCCAGTAATAAGGTAGCTAACGGGGGCAACACGAATCACCTCCCCAGTCCCCAGGTAGGAAGACAGATGAGATGACTAGGTCAGGAGCAGGAAGCAATGGAATTGGTAAGAGTTACCTCCTCCCCGTGGGAATCGAATCGGTCGGAGAGAAAAGAGGCCCAGCGCAGCGCAGGAGCAGCACGGGCGATCTGATCCGATCCGATCCGATAAGTTGCTAGGCTGAGGGGAGCTAAAGGAATCTAGCTGCGCTGCGCGCGAGCAGAGGGAGGGAGGAAGGCGTCGTGGAATTTAAGTTACCGGCGGGCGGGGCAGTGGAGTGGAAGCCGACGGGAGGAGGCGAGAAGCTTCGACGGGGACGGGAGAGAAGGAAGACGCCATTAATTAATTAATTAATCATCAATCTATTCGCATCACGCACGGTGTGTTGTATTCGTCTGGATCCCACGCTCGTTGGGCTTGTTTTGTCTTGCTGAAATGGGCCTAAAACGAAATGGGCCACCTGGATAGATAAATGGGCTCTTGAGGTGAGGAGGACTGGAGGCTGAGTTACCTTGCCCTCGAGTCTACTAGTTATAAACGCATCTCAAAAGAAAAAAAACACCTGAGTTTAGTGCTGGGCCTTTTCTCCTCCAGTTTGCTAGCCCAAAACTTCACTATCTCAGCCTTATAGGCCCATATCGCTCCACTGAGAGGAGAGAGGGTCGTCTTCCCCGAGGAGGCAGGTAGAGCGGCCTCCCTGCCTTGGCTTACTACAAGGTCCTCACCTGTCGCGACCGAATGCGCGGCTCGAGACCGAATGCGTGGCGCGAAAATTGCTCTTCAGTCAGACGCGAGACCGAATGCGTTACGCGAAAATTGCTCTTCAGTTAGACAGGTGTGACACCCGACCCAATTTGGTTGGCCCAGTGTGATCCATGAGCGCAGGTGCACATGTTTAGTACCACCTTGCTAGTTGAGCAAGGGTGGAGTCAACTTATAAGCCTTTGTCAACCAGGCATAGCACCTTCGGGTTAACCCTTTTACACGAAGCGA
Organism: Setaria italica; assembly: GCF_000263155.2. Taxonomy (NCBI): domain Eukaryota; kingdom Viridiplantae; phylum Streptophyta; class Magnoliopsida; order Poales; family Poaceae; genus Setaria; species Setaria italica. The sequence goes on along the minus strand of NC_028451.1, from coordinate 4,123,514 downwards.
GGACGAAAGTGTAAGTAGGGTGCTATGTGTACGCGTGCCCGCTCCTCGGAAGGGCTGGGCGGTGCGGCTTTGGAGGACGGGGTGTTACAAGTGGTATCAGAGCCGTGTCGACTATAGGACGTTAGCCTAGTTAGAAAATGATCGAATTTAAGAATTATAATACTTTAGTAGCCATGTTTTCTCTATTCTTGCTATCTTCTTGCTACTCCCCACCCATTGATGATTTATCTCACCCTTGTTGCTTAAAATTCTATTACTTCTACCTTACCTTGCTCTAAAATCTTAGGTTTGTTCAGAGACTCGTTTTATACTATCATTAGATGGCTATAGAGAGGAAGATATCCCGCAAGAGTGTTTTCGAACCAATCTCACATGCTCATCAGCCTTAGGAGCATGAAACAATGGAACAAACTGAAGAGCTTGTGCAGCTAGATGAGTTAAGAGCTAAGAAGAGTTAAGAACCTACCAAAGGAGTTCACAGGAGCTTGGATGAAGAAGAGTGTCCAGCCAATCTTCTGTCTTGCAAGATTGTTCGCTGTGACTCTCCTAAACCTAGGACTAGTGTGCCCTTTGATCCGTAAGACAACTTAGGAGGTCTTCTTATCAGCGGTGAAACATTAGAATCGAATCATTTGATCAGTCTTGCTCAGTGTTCTTGTTATGCTTGTCATTGTGTTAACTTGTTTGAGTTGGTTCTTTGTAATGATTGTGATGTGTTGTGGAGTGATGACCACAATGACATCAATTTTAGTAATAGAGTTGTTAGATGGGGTTTTATCTTGTCTCAATCAAACTAAATCAACCACAAACTTTTATCTATCCATCCATCTATCTATCATCCAAACCTAGAGCTGCTCAAAAATCTGTTCTCATCACCGTTCGACACAGCTGCATTGTTTGACTTAAATCTGGATCTACAGAACTCTGATTGACATGAATCCCATCAGGTTAGCGCCAGAATTTCATAGGTTAACTTCTGGAAAGGTTTTGTGGTTTTTGGATCCACAAACAGAAAGGAACTTGTTGTTAGTGGAATAATCAGAGTTTGTCGTAATCTGGATTAATATCACCCTACCTACTTGATTCATCTATATCTACAAACATCTGAGTCTCATTTCTTTTCTCCTTCTTTTTCATCAGATGGTGAATACCAGGCCTGGATCTGGAGTTGATCAACCAGCACAACCTCGTCAGCGAAGGAGCAATTCTAACCCTAATCCTCAGCAGAACAAAGCGCCATCGGGAGGGATGGAGCAGATCCTTGCCGCCCACACTCAGCTGTTGCAGAACCTGGCCAACTCGGTGACTAGTTTGCAAGCTCAAGTGAACCAGACACCACCAGCGCCACTTGTGCATCCTAGGGACAAGCACAAGGAGTTCATGAGCCATCGACCTCCTACCTACTCTCACTCAACGCCTACTCTCACTCAACGGATCCATTACAAGTTGATGATTGGCTTAGGAATGTAGAGAAGAAGCTTGAGATCACACAGTGTAATGACAGGGAGAAGGTTCTGTATGCTTCTGGAAGATTGGAAGGACCCGCTGCAGATTGGTGGGATTCCTACATAGGTGCCCATGAAGACTCATCTACCATCACTTGGCAGGAGTTCAAGACCAACTTCAGCGCACACCACATTCCTGCTAGTGTGATTAAGCTTAAGAAGCAGGAGTTTCTCAGTCTCAAATAGGAAGGGATGTCTATGAATGAGTATCGAGATAAGTTCATCCAGCTATCCTACTATGCACCAGAAAAGGTCGCTACTGATGAGAAGAAGCAAGATCATTTTCTGGAAGGTTTAGATGGACATATTCAGTATCAGCTAGTGGCTCACACTTTCCCTAACTTTCAGCAACTGGTGGATAAGGCACTTCTGGTGGAGGATAAGCATCGCGAGCTCCAAGAGAAGAAGAGAAAGTTCAACTCCTAAATACAATCCAGCAGCAATAGTCGTCCTCATCTTATTCAACAACCTTGGCCACAAGATTGTCTGGTTGATCAATATAGAAACTCTGGGCAATATCCTCTTGAACCACCCAAGTTTCAGGAGCCCCATCCTAATTTCCAAACCTCAGGACCAGCAACCCCAGTGACTTCCCAAATGATATCAGGTGACCCAAGAACTCCAACTAAGAAGACTTGTTTCTGTTGTAAGAAAGAAGGTCATTTGATTGGACAATGCCCAAAGAAACTCCTACGACTACTTGGTAAGAATAACCAAAAGAAAGCTCAAGTGCAAACTCTCTTAAGCAATGACAATCAGGTCCCTATTTCAGGAAATTGGCTACAGTCAAACTACGAGAAAGGCAATGTGAACCATATAACTATTGATAGTGCTCAAAGTGCTACAGATGTGGTGCTTGGAACATTCCTAGTTAACTCTACTCCAGCAGTAGCTCTCATTGATTCCGGTGCATCACATGCTTTTGTTAGTAAACAGTATGTTGCAAATAAAGGGTTAGTCACAGTCCCTTTGAGACAACCCATGCTAGTGGATTCCCCTGGGAAATTCATGAAAGCGAAGCACATATGCCCAAGAGCCAACATAAATATAATGGGGTAGATTTTCTAGCCGATCTTGTAGTGTTGGAAACAACCAACATCGATGTCACCCTGGGAATTGGGTGGCTGAGCAATTTTGATGGAGATGTTCAATGTGGTCAAGGATCAGTGCTGCTTACAAGTCCGCAAGGGAAAAAAATCGAGTATGTGTCTACACCACCTTCAGCAACACATTGTGTGATTAATCAGGTGAAGGTTACTCCCTTCGAAGAAATTAGAGTGGTGTGTGAGTTTCTAGATGTGTTCCCAGATGAGTTACCAGGCATGCCACCAGATCGAGAAGTGGAGTTTGTTATTGATCTTATCCCTGGTACTGCACCTATTTCCCAACGTCAATACAGAATGTCTGTTGAGCAATTAAGAGAATTAAAGCAACAGATAGAGGAATTATTGGCAAAACATTTTATTCGTCCTAGTTCGTCACCATGGGGAGCCCCGGTTATCTTTGTGCCCAAGAAGGATGGCACGAAGAGGATGTGTGTGGACTACAGGTCACTTAACGAGGTAACCATAAAAAACAAGTACCCATTGCCCCGCATTGAAGATCTATTTGATCAGATGAGAGGAGCTAAGGTATTCTCCACGGTTGACTTGCGATCGGGTTATCATCAACTGAAGATCAAGCCATCGGACATACCCAAGACTGCCTTCACTACCAGATATGGACTGTATGAGTATACAGTTATGTCGTTTGGGCTGACAAATGCTCCAGCCTATTTCATGTATCTGATGAACAAGGTGTTTATGGAGTACCTGGATAAGTTTGTGGTAGTATTTATTGATGATATCTTGATCTACTCCAAGAATGAGGAAGAACATGAGGAGCATCTGAGGTTAGTGCTTCAGAAGTTGAGGGAACATCAACTATACGCCAAGTTCAGTAAGTGTGATTTCTGGTTAAAGGAGGTTTCTTTCCTTGGTCATATCATCGCCAATGGTGGAATTGCAGTGGATCCAAGCAAAGTTAGGGATGTTTTGAAGTGGAATCCACCGCAGATAGTCATAGAGGTCAGGAGTTTTCCTCGAACTTGCAGGATACTACCGCAGGTTCATTGAGGGGTTCTCTAAAATAGCAAAACCTCTTACTTCACTATTAGAGAAAGGAAGGAAATTCAAATGGACTAAAGCCTATCGAGTCAGCTTTGAAGAGTTGAAGAAGAGATTGACTACAGCCCCAGTGCTAGTAATGCCTGACCTACAGAAGAACTTTGATATCTATTGTGATGTCTCTTGACAAGGCCTAGGCTGTGTTCTCATGCAGGAGGGACATGTTATAGCCTATGCATCCCGACAGTTGAGGAAACATGAGCAGAATTATCCTACTCATGATTTGGAGTTAGTAGCAGTTGTACATGCCTTGAAGATTTGGAGGCATTATGTCCTTGGAACTAAATGCCGAGTCTACACCGATCACAAGAGTCTGAAATACATCTTCACCCAGAAGGACCTTAATCTGAGACAGCATCGTTGGTTGGAGCTGATCAAGGACTACGATATGGAAATTCACTACCATCCGGGGAAAGCAAATTTGGTTGCAGATGCCTTGAGTCGGAAGGGTCATGCTAATCTGGCCTTAGCATTTCAGTTGCCTGAAGAGTTGATGAGGGAATTTGAGAAGCTTAACTTGAGTATAGTTGCTCATACTGAAGGAGTAACTATGGAAGTGGAGTCGACTCTAGAACAAGAGATACAAAAAGAATAGCTTGAGGATGCAAAAATCAAGGATATTAAGAAGTTGGTGAAGGAAGGAAAAGCCTCGGATTTCACTGAGGATGCTCAGGGAACTTTATGGATTGGGGGGAGGATTTGTGTACCAGATGTGGGAAATCTTCGGGAGACGATCCTGAAAGAAGCTCATGATTCAACTTATTCCATTCACCCCAGGAGTACCAAGATGTATCTGGTTTGAAGCAGAGATATTGGTGGCCTGGAATGAAGAGAGATGTAGCTGCCCATGTAGCACTTTGCGACACATGCCAAAGGGTCAAAGTTGAACACCAGAGGCCAGCTGGATTGCTTCAGCCGTTAAAGGTGCCTGAATGGAAATGGGAGGAAATTGGTATGGATTTTATAGTCGGATTGCCCCGTACCCAAGCTGGTTATGATTTAATTTGGGTGATCGTGGACAGATTGATGAAGGTAGCACATTTCATACCTGTGAAGACTACTCATTCAAGGGCAAGATTGGCCAAGTTGTATATGTCAAGAATTGTGTGTTTGCACGGTGTGCCTAAGAAGATAGTGTCCGACAGAGGTACTCAGTTCACATCTCGCTTCTGGTAGAAGTTACATGAATCTCTAGGTACAAAGTTAAATTTTAGCTCAGCTTATCATCCTCAAACAGATGGACAGACTGAGAGAACACATCAGATATTGGAATATATGTTGAGAGCATGTGCACTAAAGCATGGAGGTAGTTGGGACAAGAGTTTGCCCTACGCAAAGTTTCCCTATAATAACAGCTATCAAGCCAGTCTTAGGATGTCGCCGTTTGAAACTTTGTATGATAGAAAGTGCAGAACACCCCTTTACTGGAGTGAGACGGGAGAGAGTCGGCTATTTGGACCAGAAATTATACAGGAAGCAGAAAGACAAGTCCAGATCATCCGAGAGAACTTGAGTACTGCACAATCTGGACAGAAGAGTTATGCTGATACTAGGAGAAGGGAATTGACCTTGAGGCAGGTGACTATGTGTATCTGAAAGTATCGCCCATCAGGGGCATGCGTAGATTCAAGATTAAAGGGAAGTTATCACCTCGCTTCATCGGACCTTTCAAGATTCTTAAAAAAGTGGGACATGTAGCTTATCGATTGGAGTTACCTAATCAGCTCTCAGATGTGCATAATGTGTTTCATGTCTCACAGCTAAAGAAGTGTCTTAAAGTTCCGGAAGAACACTTGCCTATGGAGGATTTGGATGTTCAGGATGACCTCATCTACACGGAGTATCCCATCAAGATCTTGGACACCTTAACATGGGTTACTAGGAACAGGTTGATTAAGATGTGCAAGGTACAGTGGAGTCACCATTCAGAGGAGGAGGCAACTTGGGAAAAAGAGGATGAATTGAAAAAGGAATTTCCCTAGCTTTTTGCAGATCCATCCGAATCTCGAGGACGAGATTCATTTTAAGCGGTAGGTTTGTAACACCCAAATTTTTAGCATTTTCAATTTAATAAAAATTAATTAGAATCTCTTTAGAAGTTGTTTGAGTTCATATAAGGCTTTAAGGTTTCTCTGTGAATTTATTAGGCATTAAAATCTTTTTCTTCAATTAACTTAATGCACCATACGTTTAAGTGTGTTGCATTACATGCTGGTTGCATTTCTTATTATTTGAGTGTGAAAAAGGTTTAAAAATGCATTTAGGCGATGTTTAGTTTCCTCTGACAATTTTCCAGATTTTTCTGGGATTTATTCTCATTTTCTTTCAGCTTAATCCAATTTTTGGAGGTTTCTATAAATCCTTTTTGGAGCTCCAAGTCTTTTAGTTGGGTTCCGTGTGTCCCAAATCATCTCCAAGAATTATCCTGAATTTTTCGAAGATTTCGGAGACGATTTAATTATGATTTCAGGATTTTCTGGAATTATTTTTAGATCCGAAATTAATTCGAAGAAAGGAAATAAATCCCGACCTGCACCTGACCTATATATATACATCACCGTGTTCCTCTCGACGCGAGGATTCCAGATCTGAAATCCTTTTCGTGAGTTTCCTTTCTGAGCTCCGTAGATCTGAAGTCAAAGTCTGGTTGCCCACGAAACTCTGGCGAGCGAATCTGGCGAATCCGTCCGTCTTCGGCTGAAGGTGAGGCACCATTGCGTTCATCTCATCGTCCTTGTTCCGTTTTGCCGGTCAATCGTGAGGTTCGGCGTCGATTTTGGCGAATCCATCATTCTTCTTTTTTTCCCTGTACGTTCGTTCCCGTCCGTTCCATCACCCGAACAGCCATGGCCGGCCACCTGCGCCCTGGCCGATGCATCCTCGGATGCTCTGGGCTGCACCGCGAGCAAGCCTTGGCGCGCCCTGGGCACTGTTCCGCCACCAGTGGTCTGCCCGCGTTGCATCGCGACCAGCATGCGCACTGCCCGCCCGTGCCGCATCTCGCCTGCAGTGCGTCGTCGCCGTCCTACCCCGCGGGTGTCGCCGCCGGCAGCCACCGGCCACCGGCCGCCGCCGCTCGCCGGCGGCCGGTCGTGCCCACCGAATTGCCTGGTCGGGTAAAATATGGCATAGCAGATGCAACCGAGGAAGAAGGAGGTTTTGCGATTTAGCCCTCAGGAAAAAAATATTTTCTGAAAGGAAGATTTGTGTCTTGTGGTTTTGCAAAAAGGCCCCTGGAAAAGTTAGATTTTCAAGTTTTAGTCCAGTCCCTAAGATTTTGCAAATCTAACCCTGTAAATTCTATTATTTGCAAGCACTATTGCCTGAGCCTTGCAAATCTTCCTTTCTACCCCCTGTCGTCTATGGTTAATTGCGTCTAGGTCCCTGCCACCTTGTTTATCTCATAACTTCTTCGTTCTAACTCCGTTTTGAGTGATTCTTTCGCTCATACGTTCGTCTTAACGAGTAGATTAGTTTGGTATTACTTTTGAGTACTGTTTTTGGTGATTGGTGTACTGTTTTTAATTAAATGCATTTGTTTGCTTGTATGTGCTCGTGTGGCGCGTATAGAAGAAGCGTAGTTCGAGGAATGCAAAGAAGAGGAAGACTGAAGACTCTGAGCAGTAGCAAGGTTTTGAGGAAGGCAAGTATCCTTGGTCATTCCCGTTTATACCTAAATGACATGCATTGATTCACAATATTTATTTATTGCGAGCATTAATATGATGGGTTCCTATTAAGGACGATGCCTAGTTTCTTGTGATCATACCTTGGAGTCAGGTTATTTAAATAATCTTGAGGGTAGATGATGCTTAGTTTGCTCAACTGGGTTGGTAAATAAACAACATGGTGAATTTATTTATTTACTCTATGTTCCTTTATGTTGATTTAATTACAATACCATATATGTTAATCGGAACGTGGAGCGACCATCCAGGAAAACAGTGCAACCACGAGAACTAAATGGCTCTGGTCTTGGCTAACTAATTAGAGGACTCTAGTGCTGGACTGGTGATAAGGGGGGGCATGACTCGTGGAACCTCGTGCCCTAGAACTCACTAGGGAAATCTTTGTAAAGGCCTCGTAGCGTCCCTATGCAATCACACCTCAGAAGTATGATATTGTGCCTACTTTTGCACAGCATGGTTGGGTCTAAAGTTCACCTGAACTTTTACGCGACTTGTGGGTGAAGATGTACAACCTCTGCAGAGTGTAAAACTGTTATAACAGTCATGCTCACGGTCAAGAGCGGCCTGGACCCTCACATCGTTAATTTACTTGAAGATGAAACAACCTGTGTTATTTATCATGTTCATGCTTATGGTATATCATTGCTCTATATTAATTGTGGGATGGTATAAACTTACATTTGATAGTGATTAGGTGTTGAATAAAAGCTTGACCAACTAAAAGTGCTAATCGCAGTTAACCTTGTCAGGCTTCCACCTTATAAAGCCTTGCATGTCATATATCTTCTCTCTTGCTGAGTACGGCATGTGCTCACGCTTGTGTTTTATATATTGCATCTACAACGTCCGGATTGCTGCTCAGACCTGGAGAACTTTGAAGATTACTTAAGTTTTTGGGGGAGTTCTAGGCGAGTCCACCAGTCAGCTGCATGTGGAGTTGTTGGAGATCCGCTGCCTATAATAGAGATTTCTATCTCAATTCTGGTTACATAATTTATGTAATTCTCTCTTTACACTATAACACTGTATTTGATATTTACTGAAGTCACCGTATGTGTGAAACTTGATCCTGGCACACATATGATTGTTATCTGGTTTTGCCTTTAAAACCGGGTGTGACAGAAGTGGTATCAGCGCATATGACACATAGTGCGTGTGGGCTCTGGATGGGATACACGACATGGCATATGGCACCGGCACTGGACGTACGGTCGTGCGCTAAGAGGGAACGTTTTTGGATATTTGCCCATGTGTGGGTGAGTTGGACCGACCCTCGCGGTTGCGCGTACGGGTCACTGTGCGGGCATATGGTGCATGACTTGTGTGGGCTCTGGATGGGACACACGGCATGGCATATGGCGCCGGCATTGGACGTACGGTACCGATGAGGACATCGGGTTCTTTGAGGAGGGGTGAATGTGACACCCGACCCAATTTGGTTGGCCCAGTGTGACCCATGAGTGCAGGTACGCATATTTAGTACCACCTTGCTAGTTGAGCAAGGGTGGAGTCAACTTATAAACCTTTGTCAACCAGCCATAGCACCTTCGGGTTAACCCTTTTACACGAAGCGAGGACGAAAGTGTAAGTAGGGTGCTATGTGTATGCGTACCCGCCCCTCAGAAGGGCTGGGCGGTGCAGCTTTGGAGGACGGGGTGTTACAACGGGATGGAGGACGGCTGGAGCATTTCATGGAAGCATGCTGCCGACATGCAGAGATGGCGAACTGGGCAAGGTCGCCCTATAAATACCTCTTGCTGCTACAGTCACACTGTCGTGGGTGTAGCAGTGTCATGGCATGATCCAAGTGGATCCGATCCAAGTGGATCCGAGCAGCTGTAATGGACAGTTACACTGCTCGGATCCACTTGGACCATGCCAGGACAACGAGGAGTGAACAAGCGACAGTGTGATGGTACCGCTATATATCTACTAGCAAGCAAGTCTCGACGTACTCCTACAATATACGACCATGATGTACTAGTGGCAAGTCCACTACTGTAACTCTACAGAATACACCGCGATGAATAAATTGTTCACTCGGTCCAGTTCTATATCAAGCGTTGCCTTCATTTTACGTGGGTGCAGGAGAGAGCAGAAAAACTTTGAGCAGAAAAACTGTTTATTCGTTCTTCATGGATTCTGATCTTCTTTGCCTGTAGGAACAAAGGACTGATGTTTTGCTTCAAGACAGAACCCAAATGGAGGGCACTGCGGAGGTGGAGAAATGGGTTAAGTCTAGCTTTTGATTTGTTTAATTTGTATTGTAAGCAACTGTAGTGTCATTTGTTTACTAGGCTTCTTTTTTCTGATAAATTGGTGATATTAGCTTAGCGTGGTTGGCAGGGGCACAAAAGCTCTGAGCAGCACTGCATTAATCCTTAGACAGATGCAATATTGAAATATGTTGGTACGTGTTGCTATTGGAACCATATAATAACAAATTCAACTTGGTTCAGTTTAGTCATGTTCTGCTTGCTGGCTGCTGCTGTTTCTGTTTGCCCAGAATAACAGGATGGAGTAGCATTTCACAGTGCAATACATCTCATGGTAGTCAACTGAACCTGGAGTTGGTTCTGGATAATGTAGCTTCACAGAAGGCTATAACCTGTCCTCAATTGTATGGCTATAAAACTGAATCTTTCCAAGTAGTCGCTGATACAACATCCTCCTATTGCAAATATTCAAATACGAGAAATATGGCATCGCTATACATCTGGAAGGAAATAAAAGTACAGAATTGGTACAATAAGTGTTGACAAAAGCAACCGCATTTTGCTGCCATTACATGTCCCGTTGCATCACATATTATTTTCTGTAATTTACAGCTATTGCTGATGTTTTTAACCCTATTTGCTAGGCCTGAGGACTCTTTTCCTGCGAAGATCATACAGATAACTTAATTTGCATCAAGCAGAAGGAAGCAGGATTTCGATCCTTTGTGTGCGTCTCTATGGTGAATCTACTCTCGTTTGCATCTTCATCTCCCGGTGGCTGCTACACAGCACAGCAATGTCGCGTTAACTGTATCCGTGAGGCTTGAGATATTTCACCATCTGCTTGATTTCCCTAGCTTTCTCGTCGTTCCCTCCTGTCCTTCAAGCAAATGCTTTTGTCGTGCTGTGACTCCCTTGGTGACGATGACTGTGAAAGTGTGAATGATGATGAGTCATTGACGTTGCACCTTTTCCTGATGCTGAAAACTTATCTAGTTCTCCTGCCTGTTTCAATTGGAGGCTCCTATCCATCCTGTGAAAGATAGATTGGGTTCCCATTCTAGCACGCTGTAGCACAGCCCACCAAAAGACTATTTAGTTGAAAAATATTGGATAAAAAATATTGTCAATATTTTTAAAATAAGTTGGACCAACATTTTTCAAAAAAGTTGGATCAACATTTCTTGGAAAAAAAGTTGAACCAACATTTTTCAAAAAAGTTGAATCAAACATTTCTTTAAAAAAAGTTGAATCCAACATTTTTTGAAAAAATATTGCACCAACATTTTTCAAGGAAAAGTTGATTTAACGTTTTTTTAGCCTTCTTCTCTAGCTCATGCGGCCGGTAAGCCTGTGCGGGGGGCCACGGCGGCGTGGTGGTGGCAGGCCCCATGCAAGGGGCGGCGGGCCCCACGCAGGGGGCGGTGGCGCAAGGTAGGGGAGTGAGGCTAGGGTTTGGATCTGATGCAGACCTCACGGTCCTCATTCATTGTACAAATCTCAAACATGGGCAGCACATGGGCAGCGGCGTAAAGGCAGGAGAGGGAGGAGGAGTGAGGTTAGGGTTTGGGTCTGATACAGATCTGACGATCCTTATTCGTTGCACGAATCTTCAAAGGTAACTTCGATAAATTTTTCCGGAAGATGGACAGGGTTCCTGTTTGAATACGCGCCTGGATTGTCAAGTTTGGTGAAAATTCCTCAGATGTCCAGATGGGCCCTCTTGGCCGAGATCCGGACCTGAGGGTCCATCGTTTTGATGGGCCCGGCCTGCCAAGCACACAAACGCACGCGTCCAGCGCCCCAGCCCAAGCCCGCGAAACCTGACACCCATCAAGCCTGCCGGCCTTCCCGAATCCGATCCAGATCCTCCTCCACGGCTCCACCCGCCGCCGCCGCCGCCGCCGCAGCGCCGCCCCTCCTCGGCCTCGCCGCAGCGGCTGTCCTGCCCCACCTCTTCATTCGCCGGTACGTATTCCTAGCTTGGCGCTGGGATGGATTGATCCCCTCGTTCCGTGTACTTTTTTTTTTTTTGCTCGCAGCACTCGTGCGATACTAGAGCGCATAGGGTTCCATGCTAGTCAGATGGGCGCGTGTGGTTTGTTGCTGCTGATTGGTGCCCCGCCGTGCCGGTCTGATCCCTCCTGGTTGCCCCATTTTATGCGATCTCCGCTGATAGGCGCCATGTTGATTCCAAGCCGCTGTCGGTTTGATTTCTGGTGTAATGGAGTGTCCATGTAGCAAGCAAATTGCTGATTCAACTGATCATCCACGCTGGTTGCAGCATCGTATAGCAGCTTCAGATCAGTGTCTGTATCTGTAGGAGGAGTAAGCTGTTGGCTGCAAAGAAACGATATTTGGTCTGTTTATTTCTATCTATCTTTTCTAAAGGGGAGTATTTGATGCTAATGTTGGTAGCTCTTTTAGAAACAAATAATTTCTCCTTCCTTATCTAGGTGCTGAATATGATTGGTATCGGCAGGAATGGCTTCTGTCAGCCCAAAGTCTAAACCACCAAATTTATTCCATGATATTCATTTTAGCAACATCAAAAAATATTTTGACATATGTGCATGTGCATCTTTTGAATAGAAATATCACAGAAAAATGCGATGTTGTGGACTTTCAAGCCACCAAGTAAACATAGCGACCTTGCAGTAGTTGTATTTCTCATTTATGCACACAGGTTTTGCAGTATATCACGTCAATTACAATGGCATATCTGGTGGGGTTGGAAGCAACACTGTGTGTTTAAGTTATAACCTGTCCTAGTTACCAGGATGTTGCTGCCTCTTGCTATGTCGATCCGTGCATAGGAAGTAATCTGTTAGTTTTTCACTGATGTTTAGCGGCCTGCATATGTAAAGAAGAAGATCTTTTGAAGTGACAGAAGTTTGGTATTGCAGGAATGGGCCTGTGGACGTTGCTGGAGGGTTTTTTGCTTCTCGCAAATGCGTTGGCAATACTGAACGAAGATCGTTTTCTTGCTCCCAGGGGATGGAGCATGTCTGAGGTGTCAGGAAATGGGCAAACAAAGTCGTTGAAGGGCCAGATCGTGGGTCTTATCTACGCTACGCAATTTCTGAGGATGCCCTTGATAGCCCTTAATGTTCTTATCATTGTTGTGAAGTTGGTGTCAGGCTGAGCCTCAATGCCTGGTTTTGGCTGTTGGGCTGGATCGATATTAGTTCCAGTGTTATGTATTTATGTAAAAGTTAATTACGCTCAAAGTTGCTGGAAATATGTTCATGTTGACTCTAATGTGGATTTCTGTTATTGTTCTGGTAAAACTAATTCTGGTCAGAAAATAGTTTTGTCAACACTTATACTGTCAAAGTGTGTGTTGTGTGCCAGTATGATCAATTTGTTTGAAATGTGTCTTATGCACTATGTGAGGTTATCTTTCCTTTGTTCCTCATATTTGTTGCTTGAGCGAGTTTTATGGTTGCCTCTCGCTTTTAATTTATTTAATTTCTATTGTAAGAAACCTATTTAATTTCTATTGTAAGAAACCGTAATGTCATTTCTTTGCAAAGCTGCTGTATTGCTGATAAATTGGTGATATTAGCTTAGCTTAGCTTGTCAGAGGCAGAAAAGCTCCCTTTTTTATTTGAACAGTGATTCGATCCCAAGATGTTTCGTTGTTCCCTTCTGTCATTCAGGCAAATGCTTTTGTCGAACTGTTGCTCTCTTGATGAAGATGATGATCACTGCGATTGTTGTCTGATTGTCTGATTATGCCTCCCGCGATTGTTTTTTCTCAACACACAGGAAGTCTGGAACATGTGTTTTACATTCATGGTCTTTGCGAAACTGATGACTACCAGCATCCTTCTGGAGAATTTGTTGTCGCTTTAGGGGAAAAAACCCACATCAGTGGCATTAACTGATTGATCGCAAGCTCTGGTGCATTAGGTTAGGTTCCAGCAACCAGCAATCTAACAGACTAGTGTGTGCTGTATTACAAGTGGCAGAATTACTTGAACTTTCTCCTTGTTTGTTTGTCTTTAGACAGGAGCACAATCATAGGAAGGCATCAACTGACTAAAAGTGATAGCTTTTTATTTAGAGAAGTATTTATGTACAGTTTTAGTCCTTATATTACTCTAAATGGATGTTTCATGTTACTATGCACACAATATACATTGATAGTCCTGATTTTTCACATCTGAATGTTCCCTGTTCAAAATATTCAGAACAAACAATACTATGCAGAAAAAAGGTGACTGAGATTTTTAGCATGTTCCTGTGTATTCTTATTGGGACTCATATTTGTTAAATTTTTTGTTTGATTATTCAGCATGAATAGAATGCTGAATGATGTACTCTATGGATCGTTGGGTGTCATTTGTGTTACCGGCTCCCGGCTCGCCGCAATTGGAAAAGCTTTATCCTGCATCATTTGTCTTCATGTGAAATTGACAAGGGCGCATGCATTCTCGTGTGAAGCTGCTCACACTTATCATGATAGCAGACTAGCCTGCATTTTCCTGAAAGCTTGCAAGTAGAGTGGTGTTGCCGTGCCTTTTTATTTTGATCCAAATCGACAACGCAGGCAGAAGCGATTGACTAGACGAGTAGCAGATACATGCGCACACGGAGCAAGAAACCAGGCGCGGGGCTCGGGTGGTGGGCTGGTGGCGTGCGAGACTGTGAAGTTCGGCTTTGCAGCTTGTCTAGAGCGAGGGTGGCCACGTGCGAGGCACGTCACTGTAGCTCGACTTGCACGAGGGAAGGGTGCAAGCTAGTGCGGCACTCGGAATGGCGTGGCTGAGTGACATGCAGTCCACGTCAAATATGCAAATCAGCTGAGACGGGTCAAAACCATGTCACGTAGGCAAAATCAGGTGGAAATCCGGTTTAGGGGGTAAATTAGGCCGGTATCAATAGGAGGGAGTAAATTAAGCTTATTTTGGCTAGGGGTAGGATGGACAAACTGAATAGGTGAGGGGTAAAATGGATTTTTTTTTTCCGGATGGTTTGTGTGAGTTTTTTTTTTTTTAGATAGGGTCCGAGGCTTTGATTGGGGGGATAAGATTCCCCTAGGTCCAACGCATCAATGGGCCCGGCCTGCATTAGGCACCCGCCTCTCCCCCAAATCCTCCAAGGCCCAAGCCCGCGAAACATGACTCCACAAGGGCCCAACCCAACCAACGGCGCCAGCCCCAGAGCCCCTTCCTCCTCCTCCTCCACTTTCCGCCGGACCCTCCACGCGCCGCCGTCGCGCCGCCCCTCCCTCGGCCTCGCCGCGGGCGGCCGTCCCGCTCCACCTCTTCTTTCACCGGTACGTGATCCCATCTCGGTTGCTAGGATGAATCGACCCTCACGTTCCGAGACCTGGTTTTTTGCTTGCCGCACTTATGCGCTGCTGAATACTGATGATGGCATGTTGTACTAGAGCTAGCATACATAGGGTTTTCTACTGTGCTTGTGCTCATGTAGATCTGGTGGGTTTGATCCTATACGTATCTGAGGTGCCCTTGTCGACATGCTCGTCCGCGCATAGATGGCGCGCGCGCGGTTTGTTGCTGCTGAGACCTGATAGGCGCCCTGCTAGTGACCCCTCGTAGAATCTGAACTCCAAGTATGCCCCTTGTATGTGATTTCTGCTGATAGGCGCCGTGACGATTCCAAGCCGCTGTTGATTTGATTTCTGGTGGAATGGAGTACAACTGCGTATCAGTCTGAGTTGTTGTTTTGGCTGTTCATTCACATTGATAGCAGCATTGTAGATTACTAGTTGTATATCAACATGTATCTATGAGAGAAGCGAACTTTTGATCCATTGTTTAAGGAAGTGCTGCACGCCATACCAACGATTGCAGTAGTCATATTTTCATTTTCTGATAGTACGATTAGTAGTGTCAGTCCAGGGCATATGGTTAGAATAGCATACTAACATCTTGGCACTCCACATATTTTTACTCAAACTGTATTATGGATTGCAATCCAACCTTCCTGTGGCGAAGCAAGAAATATCCTTATGGTGGGCAGAGCTTGTCACTCTGAATACAGTTGGATGGTTAGGAGCGGGTGCAATTCTAAGAATTCTTCAGTATACTAATTTCAAAGTTGAAAACTGACCCAAGCATTTTTAACAGTACTGATCACCTAATATTGTTGAAGCAATATGTAGTATCAATGTTTCCATGCCTTGCAGATCATTTCTTTGTTATGCCACTGGAATTTCATATCTTTTTTTATTTTCTATTTTAGGGTCACTTCTGTCAGTAGGACATAAGATGGACATCTCCAAAATATAGAAAGAAGATAAGTTTAGTGGTAGCAAGCAGCAATGATGATACTTGGAGTGGCCCTCCGGGCACTTATGTAGGATATCTTGGTGGTTTTATTTAAGGAAAAAAAAGGCATGCTTTTGTTGAGTCAAACACAGTCGGGCTGACAGCATCAGCAGAAGATAAAAAGAACCTAATGGTAGAGTGGCAAAAACGAAATGGGCAAAACCTTGTCCTATTGATATCAATGTAAACAATAAAATTGTATCGACAAATTGCTTTGCATGGAGATGTCCTATTCCACTATCAATATGTTTTTCTTTCTGCTTTTCTTGTAACTTGACAAACTATGGTATTGCCTTACATAAATAATGTATCAACCATTCCACTACAGTTTCTCAGGTTTGCATCCTACAGCCATGGCAAAGCACCACCCCGATCTCATCATGTGCCGGAAGCAGCCCGGCATCGCCATCGGGCGGCTGTGCGAGAAGTGCGACGGCAAGTGCGTCATCTGCGACTCGTACGTGCGGCCGTGCACGCTGGTCCGCGTCTGCGACGAGTGCAACTATGGGTCATTCCAGGGGCGGTGTGTTATCTGCGGTGGTGTGGGCATCTCGGACGCCTACTACTGCAAGGAGTGCACCCAGCAGGAGAAGGACCGGGATGGTTGCCCCAAGATCGTCAACCTCGGTAGCGCCAAGACTGATCTGTTCTACGAGCGCAAGAAGTATGGGTTCAAGAAGAGGTGATGGAGAAGATGGTGCTGTCAGGTTCGTTTGGCCTCTTGTTGAGTTGTGTCCATCGATACCGGGAGTAGGATTTAGTGCCCCAAGATCATCAACCTCGGTAGCGCCAAGACTTATCTGTCCTACGAGCGCAAGAAGTATGGGTTCAAGAAGAGGTGATGGAGAAGATGGTGCTGTCAGGTTCGCTTGGCCTCTTGTTGAGTTGTGTCCGTCGATACCGGGAGTAGGATTTAGTGGTAGTAGCTTTGCTTTCGCAAAATGTTAATGGTGGTGATGGATGGTGGCTTGAAATGTGAACTGAAATGTGCTTTTTCTGCCCCATAATTTGCATCTGATTTCTGGTAACTGATGTATGGCTGTCATATGGGAAACAAAAGATTACCTTATGAATTGCAGTTGAGCATGCCTGATTTGCTTGACACGGTGCTAATGCTGGGAGTAACCCGATTAGTGAATGAGAATGTGGCTCAGAATGTACCATGTTTATATGTTCAGAACTGTAGCAAGGAGAAGTTTGGCAGTCAGGAATGGCACATTATCGCCTTTTAGAAATTAGGAAATCACCATTATTGAAATAGACACCTGACCAATGATTCCCTCATCAACTCCTCTGGTGCAGGAAATGGGGAGTCAGTGATTCATCCTAGTTTCTCAAATGTACAAGGCAAATCCGGAGGGACAACTGAAAGATTTGTGACAAGTTTTCTTGGATAGCAACTTCTAGGATTTAGTTCAAATTTGTTACAGATATATTCAAGTTGAGTTTGGTTTTGTTTATTCTGACATGTCATAGTGTTAGTCATCCTGTAAGAGAGGCAGCACATCTTATTGCAAAATGTTCAGAATGCTGTTGGTCCAGTTTGGCACTGCAAAAGGTTTTAGAGGTAATCCAATCCAAATGAACTTTGTTGGACAACTAAATTGTTGCTCCCATTTTCTACCCAAAAAAAAGTTTATCTTTGCTGTGATGAACACACAAGTTTTTTGATTTGGTGCTTGTTTCCTACGTGGCAGCCAAAATATGCTTTTAACAAAGAGAGATAATGAGATATCAAGTAAAAAAAATACTAAAAACCCCTGGCCTTCCAAGTCACCACCAACCCAAAAAAAAAGTCACCACCAACCCAAACCTCTGACGATCAACCATCGCCGCCTCCACCACCAACTCCCCATCGCCTCGCCTCCTCCTCCCCACACTCCTCACCCTCCGAGCTCCAGCGCCTCCCACCACCACACACCCACCCACACGCGCCGCCTCCCATGGCCGCCACCGCCATCTCCGTCCGCCTCCACCCGGCGGCCGCGCGCCACGTCACCGCGGCGCGCCGCGCCCGCCTCGGGGCCGTCCGCGCGCAGTCCGCGCCGGCGGCGGCGGCGCTGACGCAGGACGACCTGAAGCGGCTGGCGGCGGTGCGCGCGGTGGAGCAGGTGCAGAGCGGGATGGTGCTGGGTCTCGGGACGGGGTCCACGGCCGCCTTCGCCGTCGCCGAGATCGGCGCGCTCCTCGCCTCTGGCAAGCTCGAGAAGATCGTCGGCGTGCCCACCTCCAAGCGCACCTTTGAGCAGGCGCAGTCGCTCGGCATCCCGCTCTCCACGCTCGACGACCACCCGCTCATCGACCTCGCCATCGACGGCGCCGACGAGGTCCGCCCCGCCTTGTCTCATTCTTGCTTCTTTGTTCGTAGTAGATAAATTAGATATAAATAAATAAATAAAAGGGAGAGAGCTATACAAGGCCAAGAGATGACAGAAAGAGACAGGCAGAAAGAACATCTGCTTCTTTGTCGTTGTGTTCTTGTGTATGTATAAGTCAATCAAATCATTCGACGGTTCCTTGGAAATTTTTGCACAAAAGAAATCATCTGCTTGCAATTGGTAGTAGCGCAAAATAAATCATCTGACCTGAAAAATTTGGACATGGAAGGTTTGTCTTTTGCACATACTTTGTCCTGTTGCTGTTACCGCATGAAAGAGCCCGTCTGTTATGTCATCTTGCTACTGGCCAAGTGCTGCTATTCATGGAGGAAAACGGCGCCTTTTGTCTTTATGTAGGTACCTTTCCCCTCGGTGAAAAGATAAAGTTATGATTCTTGGTACCTTTGGGA
The DNA here is from genome assembly GCF_000263155.2 of Setaria italica. Taxonomy (NCBI): domain Eukaryota; kingdom Viridiplantae; phylum Streptophyta; class Magnoliopsida; order Poales; family Poaceae; genus Setaria; species Setaria italica. Next base: position 4,104,849 of record NC_028451.1, on the reverse strand, counting down.
GAGGTCGAAAATAAAAGGGCTTCTATTTTGGCTCTTGAACTTATTAGTCAACTGATCAGGTCTCATTTTAGATGTCATAGAATTGGCATTTTAGCCTCTCTGTTAGTTTAGTGATTACACACTCCAAGAAGAAGAGCTACTTACCCCTCCAAGGAGAAAGTGGGTGTTTAGTCAAGTGCCATTTCCTTGAAAAGGATTTTAGTTTGAACTACAGCCCATACCATCAAATGAAATATCATCGATGCAAACATGGCCTTATGGTGAATATGGTCCCACTTTATGTAACTCTTTCTCCAAATACTTTGTACTGATATTTGGGCCTTCTGTTCCTGCTGTATTCAAAACTGCTACTTTTTAACTAATTAAATTCAATTGGTACTAAAACAGGTTGACCCAGACCTTAACCTTGTGAAAGGGCGGGGTGGTGCGCTTCTCCGTGAGAAGATGGTTGAGGCTGCATCAGACAAGTTTATTGTTGTTGTTGACGAGACAAAACTAGTTGATGGATTAGGAGGAAGTGGTCTAGCCATGCCAGTGGAAGTTGTGCAGTTCTGCTGGAAGTATAACCTAGTAAGGTTGCAGGAACTGTTTAAGGAGGAAGGAGTCGAGGCAAAGCTAAGATTGGAAGGTGACAAACCTTATGTTACTGACAACTCAAACTACATTGTCGACTTATACTTCAAGACACCAATCAAGGACGCATTGGCAGCGGGGGAGGCAATTGCAGCTTTGGAAGGAGTTGTTGACCATGGGTTGTTCTTGAACATGGCGAGTTCGGTGATCATTGCTGGATCAGACGGTGTCAGTGTCAAAACAAAGTGAGTTTTGGGTTACTTGTTATTTTGGTGTTGAACTTACGATTTTTCGTTGTATAAGCTATTGGTGTAAAAGCACTCAATAAGATGCTTCAATAAATGTTTCCCCAATGTTCTACTGGTTCACGTCCCTGCATTTAGGATGTATTCTTGAAGATCGTCTGTTGTAGTATTGTGGGGCAAAAGCCATTTCACTGCTCTCCTGCAATCATATTCCAAATAGGGACATATCAGACAAATCATCGTTGACACCCTTTGCATTACTAAATTCTGAATAAATTTGGGTCCTTTATGTAGATCTGCGAAATCACAGTATGGCCCAAACTAGCATTCTAATTGATTATGAAATGACCATTTGACACAATGTTTCTTTTAACAACTGGAAAATTGAAATGCTGTCATCAAGGAAACAAATCAAAATAAGATGCTAATCTTGCCACTTGAAATGCTGAACTTGGTATATAAAGTGAGCATGAATGTTGCACGAGATATTTAAGGAATAATTTTATGCATATTGCAAACTTGCCCAAAATATTTTGATGCAGAGAAGAAATGTTTGTGTATGTTAGCTGATGAAACTAGAGCTGAACATGCTGTATATGTGACACTTAAGCAAATTAATTCTGGTGTTTTCATATTATGTTGGCTGGAACAGAAACTCGACATGAGTCTCCTGGTCTTTTTGTGCAACCTGAGTTGTGAAAGGATGAATAGTCATGCTTGATTGCGACAATCCAATGTTAAATGCTTCTCAGTATCAGTAGAACTTGGATGCACCTGGCTAACAACAATTATCTTCATATGGCCATAAATTTTCTCATCCTGTTGAATTGTTTGAGAACTGACAAGATTGGAGAATGACAAGGGCACAGAGAAAGAAGTCAGAGTTGTAGCAAGGATATTCCGATGTTTCTGATGTGATTAGCAGCAGAACAAGCAACAAAAAACAGGCAAATGAACATTGAGCCCAGGAAACATAGGCAGGCAGGCTATTATATGGCATGCTCTCCACTCTCACACCAGCAGTTGCTTATAGTAAAAGGACAAGCTCAGAGCTTTGGTGTAGTTGTGAAAAGCTGTATGATTTAAATATGAAGAAATATTACTTGGTTATCTATGGGTCGTGGAGAGGAGCAAGGGGCAACTCTGACTCAGTTTTTTTATTAGAAGGTATATACATTAAGGACAGAACTGAAGAATCATAAATCCTTTACATGGTATCAGGGGAAAAATTACAAAAAACAATGACAATGAACAATGTCATGCCATACCATAGAGATGGCTCTCGAGATGTCAACTTGCTGACCACACAGTTTGGGGAATCAGGATACAATGTCACATGAATCTAAGGTATTGTTCATCTAACTAATAAATTTGTCTAATATGTTATTACAGGTCAATAGAAAGAGTGCTGTCGAATGTATGTGGTGTTCCATAAAGACCAGTTCAGGGGTAAAACACACAGATCACAAAACTGAAACTGTACAGGATAGCCTGAAGCTTGTTAAGGTACAATGTTATCGCAGGTTTAATCTTGCACTCACAGGCCTCTGGTTATAGTCCAACTTCTTTCAAACTCCTGGACAACCATATGGCTGTCTCTCTTGGCGACGCCTTACCGGGTCCAAAAGGCTTGAGCAATATCCCGAGCTCCTCAAATCTCTCTTGCTGTAGCAGCTGTGCACTGAACTCAAGCAGGCCCTCAAGAGCCTCAGCTCTCTGCTGGTAAGACCTTGTGTCGAACCTCCTCTGCCTCCAATCTGATGAGCTTCTGGGTGAATTGTCAGCACCAAGAAGGTCGATGTCAGGCGAGTCAGAGTAGTTTTCGCTGTCGCTTCGAAGCACTTGGAAAGTGCACTTGTCCTTGGTGATGGATTGATCAATGATAGATGGCAACGCAAGCTTTGTGATGTGATGTAATGGGTTTTCAGAGGATGCCAGTGGGAATTCAGCAATTCTGTCGATTCGAGGAGAGTTTACTGAAACATCAGGAGATTTCAATCTGGTGAGAATGTTGGTGGCCTGCCGCTTTTCAGGAGTTTTGATCATACGCAGGGGCAGTGATTCTCGCCGTGTAGCTTGACCCATTTGGTCTGTTGAAGACCCTGACTGTGGAGGCTGCTGGTATCGAAAGTCAAATCAACAGAAGGTCAGGATTCAAATGTTAGATGAATAATATTTTCCTCATCTGTGCAAAATACATCAAAGTTGACTAGCTGTTACTAAAAAAATCCTGCTGGTATCAATAGTCAAAATAACAGAAGGTCAGAATTCAAATCTTAGGTGAATAATATTTTGTACACCTACGAAAAATACTCTTATTAAAATAAATTCTTCAGGCATGCACCTAAGAGGCAGATAGAAGTAACCTTACAGCAAAATATAGTTTTAGGTCAGTTTTGTTTGAGAAACTAATGTTTGCTTTATTATGCATTTTCTGAATTGTTGGTTTGTGCCTTAAAGGTGTCTACTGGCTAGGGACTAAAAATATCAACAATCTGCGGTGAAAATCTGAATGGATGTTAAGGCTACCCACAACATGTTTAACATTTCAAATTGTCAGATATGTCATACCTCCTTGTGAGCAGTTCTGGCATGAAATGTCTTTGAAGGCTGTAATCGTCTTCTCGGTGTCGATGATGACCTTCTTGGAGTAGGAGCAGGAGGTCTTGTAGCTTTTGAATACTTCTCATGTTTCACTTCATCAACAACATTCTTGGTAACTTGGATTGACAATCCCTCCATTTGTTCACTTAGCAATTCTGGACAATCCTTCCCAGTTCTGGTAGAACTAGGAGGATCATGTGCATCAGTGCTTTGGTCAAGTTTTACAGCCCTTGCTAGTTTAAATGAATGGCTCTTGCTGTATTTAAGTTTGCTATTGTCTTCAGTGTCGGAAAGCGCAGTCTTATTTGTGTTGTGTTTGGTAGGAAGCTTAGCTGAGAACAAATTGTGAGGAAGAGTCGACTTCAATTGGAGTTTGAACACGTAGTGCTGAAGGTGAGGATGCTTAAGCAGTTCTGAAGCCTGAAACAAAGGAAACGGGATGCATAGATAAGTTCAGACTTCAGGGTGAGTTGCAAGTTGCTGTGATAGGGGTGGTGGTGAACCAACACATACACTTGGTCTGTGATCTGGACTTTTGCGCAACATGCTTTTCACGAGTCCCCTACTGTATTATCAGAAATAAATATTTATGAACAATTCGTACTAAAGCCAAAAAGGTATTATATCCTGGATTATCAACTGTATGTAAGTTGTATAGAGCAAGGACTTACAATGCACCAGAGTACATAGTTGGTAGAGGAGCTACAACAGACTTGTTAATCTTGTTTATCAGTGCTTGCATATCCTGTAAGAATCGAAAATCACCAATCACGATACAGCTTAAGGTAAATTCAGTTTTCATCAAGCATGAGATGCTACTCACAAATGCTTTAAATGCAGGCTTCAAAGCAGCCATCTCATAGATGCAGCAGCCTTGGGAATGGACATTGGAGGAGTTTAGCCAAGGCCACAGAAACTCAATGTTCAGAAGAATAGATCCAACTGAATATTGTTGTATAGAACCTTACCGAGGGACCATATATCAGACTTGGAACCATATGGAATGTCAGCAAGAAGTTCAGGGCACATGTAACTTGGAGTTCCCACAACCTTCAGAAACAGCACATAACCAGGATGAGAAGTAACATCGACAGAGAAACGTGTCAAACGCCTGATAGTTGAGCAAGAAAACTCACTGAACAAGCTAAATCGTCAGAAGTCAATACTTTAGCAAGACCAAAATCACCTGTTTCAGATCACATGTTCAGAACAGAAGGGTATTATATTGCCATCATTTATACGAAGAACTTTATAATACGTGGTAATTTCCAAAAAAATACTTGACAATAGGATTCTTACCAAGCCGTATGTTTTGTTCCTTTGTGAGAAATATATTTGAGCACTGAAACAGTTACAAGGTACATGATGAGTATAATTCGAGCAGCATGGGTCCATTTCAAGGATAACATAAAGGTTATGAATCTAACAACCTTGACATCGCGATGAAGGATATGATTCACATGTAAGTAATCAAGTGCCATCAGGAGCTGCACAAGCCACATACACAGCCTCTGCATCCAAAAAAAAAATGAACACAACAAAAGCTGCAAATTTCAGTAAGCAGAATGTGTGGATATAGAACAAGCTACGTCACAGAATTCAGATTATTTACGACCTCTTCTGAGAAATGGTTGCTCTTAGCCCTCTTAATGGCTTCTGACCTGCACAAACCGGAAAAAAAAAAGAAAATGGTCAGAATTATAATACATATTCCAGTTAAAGTTCAGAGATAAACTTCCACAATCAGACATACATGTCCCCTCCCTCGCAGTAACCGATGACAATACACACGTAGCAACCCTGATAACAACAAAAATCGTTCCTTTTCAAGCAATTGTGAACATATACATCCTTCATCAGGACCATTGTTACATCAAGGAAAGGAACAAGACCGAAGATTGCCCTTAGGATGCTGCCACTGTCCACAGCAAGGGCAGGAGACCATGCTCACCTTCTCTACCCAAGCCTCTTTGTACTCCACAATGTAAGGGTTCCTTACTTTTGCAATGAGCTCCATCTGTATGAAAATTCAACAAGCTGGTGAAAGCTTTTACATGATTAAGGTAGGTTTACGCACGTATTATCAGCGCAAGATCATAAAAAACAGAACAAATTCTGTTTTGGAGAGCAGTGAAGCATGCCCTACAATGAAACAAAGACTTGTACTCAAACTCTCTCCCTTTCAGAAAATTTGTCATCATTTGTGCTCAGAGTCAAATTCAAATTGTTCGTCAGAAATGGGACCACAAAAAACGTTGCTAGACCATGAAGAATGCTTCAAGAAGGTACCATGTCCAATTCAGCATCAAAATTCAAACCTCCTTTTTCCCAAGGAAGCTAATGGTATAGTTAACCAATTTCAAATTATGATGCCACAGGGCACAATGGGAGGGGAGTGTAAGCATACCTCCTGGTGTGCTGATCGGCGGCAGCGGTCGGTCTGGCGGGCGAGGCGGATCTTCTTCAAGACATACCTGAAATGAAATGAGCCAGTTTCAGAGGAGTGACACCATTGAAGGCACAGCACAGTGTCACCATCTTCCTCGGCAGCCTCACCTCTTCTTCTCAACTTTGTGCCTCACCAGGAGCGCAGAGCCGAATGAACCCTTCCCAATTTGCTCCAACACCTCGTATTGCTCCATTTTTGTGTGGTGCACCTGATTCAGAAATCACCTGCAGAGCAGAGGGTGTTTTTGAGGCGAAATCGCAAGAATTCTGTCGATGGAGTTAACTGTTCAAGGAATGGAAATGATGTATCAGACGTTGATGTCCTAAGCAAATTCAGAACCGCTTCAAATTTGCGAAGTACGGTTTTGAACAGTGACTCAAGGACCTATGGATTTCCCAATCCAAAGCAAATATGGAGAGAGCATTAGGAAAAGAAAATTCGAAGGGAAACAAAGCATGAATTGATCACATGGAGGGCTGAAATTGCAATCGACCAACTTGACGAGAATCGAATCTGTTCTTGACAAATGCGAACAAACATTGACGCTTAAAGTGGAGGAAAGAGAATGGGTTCCTTACCTCGTCGGCTAGCTAACGGATGATGAAGGGCGCCCGGTTCCTGTTCTTCGTCCTCACTGCTCGGCTCCCATTTTTAGAGCGAGAAAGTATGGCTGATGGAGTGCACGGGAGAAAGAAAGAGAGAGGGTTGACATGCCGACAACGAAATGGAGGGCTGGCTGTGCTTGCGAGAGGCTTTCAAAGTTTTCAAAGTGCAGATAGAGAAAAGTGGTGGGAGCCAAGCACACACACTCTAGAGAGAGAGACAAGAGAGAGAGAGAGAGAGAGAGAGAGAGAGAGAGAGAGATTGACTAAAAAAAATGCTTGGATTAGTGCTCCGTGATCATTCTTTATGTGCTGATTCGTATCGCCGCCCCGTGATAGCGGAATTCATACGCGTTTCATTGTACAGGCCGGCCATAAAGGCTTAGCAAGAAATTCTTCCACGAACTTGATCGTCCCTGTGCAGAATTTTGTGTGCGTCGAAATATGCCGGGATTTGGTGGCTGGATCGTACTGATTCTCGATCTCGTGACACCAACCGAATAACTAATCAGGGGAATTAACGGTTAATACTACAGCTTGCATGCCGTACATCACCTAATTAGCAGTACCAGAGCAAACGTTAAATGGCCAACAGCATCCTTCTCTTATGGCATATGGGGAATTTTAATTTCTTGTTGCCCTGTTTGGATTTTGGAACAAGGGATTTCACCTGCATGTCGTAGGAATTCGACGGTTCCCGGTAATATGAAAATGTTGCATTTCAAACAAGTTGGTTTGATTGTTCTGAATTTTGAACACTCGACGATAATAAATTATTTTTTTACCATATGTTATGATCTCCTTTGTCACCCTATAAGATCCGAACTTAAAGCTTTTCAAAAAAAAAACTGAACTTATAATTCAACTTGTATATGGAGGAATAAAGAGACAAATCTCATTATGGGATGCGTCGAACAAATTTAAAGGGTTTGAAGAGTAAATCAAGGCGATGTTCCACTCTTAAAAGGACAAATAAAGTGGATTGTTGGGGTGTGGTAAAATAGACTTTTTTTTTTCCTATATAAAAAGGTTTGGTCAAGTTTACAAAGAGTCTGATGCCCTCTAAATCAAGATCATAACACGAAAGAAAGATAAAGTCATTATCTTATGATTTTGCTTGATGCCCTCCACTTTAATTTTCCTTCTCTTTATTGAATGGACGAATGGATGAGCAGCGCCTGCTGTGGTTAGTTGGTTTAATACAGCCATTACATTAGAGGCTTTCGTTCGCTTGAAAGATGCCACACACGTCGCTTGGCTTGGTAGGGTACATGATCCAGCTTTTCTTCTCCTGGTCCCCAACCAAACTATTTTTTTTCTTTCACTTATTTAATCGAAATGTTTCTTTCATCTCATATTAAAAAAAAAGAATTTCTTTTCATTCAGACCAAGAGAATTCTGGCATTCCAATTGGCACAATCTCCACCCCCAGACCACACGCGTCCGTGAAGGACACACGTGTGCAAGCATTTCTGAACATTGCAGTCTCTATGAAGATTCTCAGGCGCAGATTTTTTTTTTCTTCTTTTTTGATCTGGAACTCTGAACTAGTAATACAATTGAATATCTGATCCTCTTTATTTTTAGGCAAAGATATGATTTAAGCACTAATGACTTGGAGCTATGAATCCGTGTGGTAGACTGGATTTCCTTGAAAGCTGCGCTCATTGAGCTAATCATCAGCATCACAGCTGATGGATTCATGCATGATTACTTTTGTGATGAGTAGGGGCCGGGATGGTTTCTGTTAGGGCGACAAGGCCATCCTACCAGCCTCTCTTTCCTGCCGTCTGTTTCCGGAATAGCTTTGCATATATAACAAAAGGAAGATGCAGATCATACCGTATTTAGTGATATGACACTGGCCTGTGTTTGCTAGTGGATGATGCATGGATGGAGAGCGATGAACAGCAAGAAGAGTGCATGACTCGTCATCATCTGTGTGTGTCTCTCTCTATAGTTAATGTTTGTTAGGTAACAGAGCATGTTGATCGCACTTGTTTTCTTTTTCCCTGTACAATTCCTCCATTTTTCAAGGAAGACATGAAGTCCAAATGGATATAAATAGATGCGGAAATTCATGAGGAATGTGGGTTAAAGTACTGGAAAAAAGTTGCTATAGGGACCGAGCACTTGCTTGGTAGATGAGGGTGCTGGAACCCGGATGCTTACCCCTTCTTAGGTGAGCGCCAGAGAGCTTCTGACATACAAGAACAACAACAAAGTCTTTTAGTCCTAAATAAGTTGAGGTAGACTAGAGATAAAAACCCAACATGACCCATCAACAAAAAGGGTGAGCTTCTGACGTAATTAAGCAGAAACGTTAAAAACAAGAGTTGCAAATGTGTAGTAGATTTGAAAGTGCTATCAGAAGTGAGTGCTCATCTATGTGCAAACATTAGTATGAGTCTAAAGATTCATACCAATCTTGCGTATTCGATAAATAAATAAAAAGATTCTGATGCATAAACAATGACAAAAGAAAAAACAGATGTTAATGTCAATGTGAAATGACTCAGGTAGGTTACTATTTATCGTTTAATAACGCAACATCTGAAAAAACGAGTCCAAATAAGTACATCACCTAGCCGTACAGGTAACATGAAACAGAGGCAAAATACCAGATGGGTCTTTGTAACAAAACATTTTATCTAGGCTAATTTTTATGTGCAGGTTATGCAATTTTTTCATACGAAAACGAAGATGATAAGCACCATGTTGTAGCCATGCTGGGCTAAGGTGGGTCATGTTTATGAAGCCTGGTAAACAAACAGTTCATTGTAACAGTGTTTGTTTTGCTAACAAAGAACATTTTCCTCCTCTCTCTTGAGGAGCCCATGACGGCTTAGGCGCATAGCTGAATGGCCGATGCGTAGCCCATTGGCCATATGGATCAATTGGACCAGTTTGGGCCTACGTACCTTTATATTTCAGGCCCAGATTATCCCCATACACTGCCACTGTCTGTCTATGTTTTCTTCCCCCCTTTTCTTCTTCTGAAGAAATTACTTACTCTAGGAAAGCCAAGAACCCAACAAATATGCAGGTGTTTTACATGAATTTATGAATTCTTGAACATTTTTCACATCCATATGAATTGCAGTTTCTGTGGCTTGAACTTTATAGGTCAGTTGGGTTTTTCCAAGTAGAAGCCTGCCCGTGTGACACATTTGTGTGCTTCAAAGAAGCTTGGTTTGGAGCCAAACAAATGGCAGTATGGCACCTTCAAAGCTGCAGGCCTGGCCTGCTCCTATCAACAAAAATCTTGGCACATGTGACATGTTCTCCAAGCACTACGGCGACAACACAAGGTAACCGTCATGCACGCCCCCGTCCAGTTTTACATGTGGCAGTTGCCATCGCAGCCGACGTGGCCGCGCTCTGCATGCATGGACATCTTTTTAGACGTAAAAAAATACTGGAGTTATGCAAAAGATAGAAAAGAGTTACGTAGAGCAAGTTGGTAATTTCAATTCGTGTGACGGTAGATGTTGACGTGGATGAATTGACAGGAGCATATAAAGCCATTAGCCACACACAGACCCACAGTATGTGTACGTCTGATAGGAGGTGATGAGCAGACGTTGAAGCACAGCATTGCATGGGCAGCTGCTACAAGTCATCGTCTTCTCTGCCACGTCATATGCCCCAACAAGGATAGGAAAGAGTGGAAAAAAATGAAAAGGAAACGGTTCGTGCTGCCCCGGATCATAGCTCCATCATCTTCTCTGCCATTGTGCCGCTGCACCGCTCCGGAGCTCGGGCGGACGCCTAGGGTCGTTGGGCCCTGAGTCTGCCCCTATGACTGATAAAGTTGCATTGAACTATATACATAATATCACATTTTCTTATGTTAGGTCTGCTACTTCCTAGAAGTTCTAAGAGAATGGTCCAACTTATAGATTCTCCTAAGAGCTTCTCCAGCAGTCTTCCAATAAATATTTCTCAATAACTAGTTAATAGGAATATCCTAATATCACTTTCACCATTATTGGGAGAGTTACTTTTGCAGTCTCCTAATAATCTCATCACAATCCAACTACCATATTGGAAGAGTCACAGCTCTTTCTTTATTTAGGGAGAGTTGGGTGAATTATTGGGTTGTCCCAATAATTATTGGGAAAAGGGAAAGGTAAAGTGAGATTGTTGGAGTACTATTTTCTCATCAACTCTCCTAATATAATAGTTGGATTAAGCATCTCCAGCAGTCTCCCTTTTTGTAGAGGTTAGGAAAAGGCATTTATTTTATCATGAAAAACATATCAGTTGCCCCCTACAATTGTAAATAAAAGCCACTTTTGCATTTCTTTGTTTTTTTAGAAAATGGGAATATATCCAACCTCCGTGATAAACACATATAGGCAACTTTTTTTCATAGTCTTCAGCTCAATAGCTAACCACAAATAAATAAAAGGGAGAAAGAGCACACAAAAAAAAGAAAAATAATCATAAGCAATGCCATGCATTTTTGCATTTCTTTCTAATACAAATATAAGTCGTGCTGCATCCTTAAAGTACATTTCTATCATCTCTTTTTTCTGTTTTACCCATCTTGCTGCCTGCTATTTAAATTCTAATACAAATTTATATTTGTGAAGCCAAATCCAAGTTTCTTTTAGCCGCACACACGAAACGCAAAGACGTTTGTCCATTTAGCTCGGAGGAAACTCTTTTACTTTTACCAACGCCAGCAGGATCCCTCTCGCCGACGACCTCCTACATTATCCCAAAGCTCGGGAGAGAGAAAGAAAAAAAAACAAAATGATCACGGGCCGGAAAACTGACTCGTGACCAGCCGGCACTGGATCATTAGCGGATCGTGCGTGCACTCACACGCATGCTGCCATGTCCGGCCGACGATGCACAGACACACACTGTGGTGTGCGCACGAGTCACGTCACCGGTCAGCTGATGAAAACCCCCGACGTGATCCGGTAAATCCTGGCCGTCCGTTCGCTCGCACGGGAGTGCGTGATCGCCCTTGGATCACGTCCGGCCTACATAGGGCTTCGTCATGCATGGCGCGGCAAACGACGAGTAGGGAGTGATGCATGGATCGGTGGTGTCATGTGGCAGATCATGTGATGGTGAGCCTGACATGCTACCGGACGGACAGGAAAAGGTCAGCAAGGGTGTCAGCTCCGATGGATCGACGGCAGGGAGGGACCCTGTGCCGGGACGGTGGCACGATGTGAGGTTTCCTCCGGCAACCGGCAGTGCATGAGGGAGATGGGAACCTTGTTTTGTTCCTGAATAGGGTTTTGTGCAGTGTCCATGGTGAACTAGCTAGGTTTCAAGAACGATTTGGCTCTTGTCATCTTTCTTTCTAAGATAAGGAGGATACTCGTCTGGTTACTGAAGTTTAGATTCAGGATACCCATTTAGCAGGTGCATGCGCGGTACAAGCCATGTCGAACTAATATAAATTGCGGAAATCGGCTGGAACTATTTGTGCTTTGCATTTTCTAATGTGACAACATGAATAGTCGTCTTGTCCATCGAAGTTTCAGTTGATTAAACATCAGTTTAACTGTTATGCTTTGAAACCATCTTCACAGATCGCATCACTATATTAGAGAGACTGGGTGGCAGCGAATCTTGAAATTAACAAAGTCATTATAGGCACCTTGCTGTCAAATAGCACTTCAGCTAACATCACAAGAAACCTGGCAATCAATCAAGTTACGATCAGTTTGTGTGAAATTATAGAAACTCGATTTGCATTGCGTACCTTATTCTCTTTGGTCAATTTTGGCCTCCTGTTGAGTTTAAGAAAGGATCAAATTTCGAAAAGCGAGTCAAAGAAAGGATGGTGGACCCGAATAAAAAGGGAGGAAATGGCATTTAAACTAAGCCAAAATCCATGAGTGCCGAGCTACCATATGATGAGATAGCAAGTACATGTAGGTACAACAATCAAGGATAAACTTGATCTAAACACTCGTAGAAAAACGACCTTCCATCCTCAACAAAAATCTCGGTTGTTTTTAGGACTGAAGAGGGTTTAGTTTCGGATCTAAATTTTATAGTATGTAGAGACACCTTAGTCCCGGTTGGTGTTCCAAACCCGGATTAAATCTCCGTGGACTTTAGGGTCCTCCACGAGTTACTACAAAATGATTGCATGCCCTACTCAATCAAATGTGTTGTATAGGTGAGATGGTGAGGAAACTACACTTGTTGCTTTATGTTGTGAGTTCAAATCTCATGCACTGCACACGCGTGAAAAATCGTGTGACTTTGTGATGTGCGTGTGTGGGAGGATTTAGAATATTTTTTTGGCGCACAACCTTTTAATCCCAGTTAATAAAGGTCATATGGAGACTTTTAGTCTCGATTAATTAGTTTCCGTTAGGCTGTGAAACAAGCACCCATCTCACTTGGTGGACGGCCGTATGCAACCCGGCCATTAATTTCCAAAGGCCAGCCCAAATGGACTCTTGGCCATGTGATGTAACCTCAACACCACCAGCGCCTAATCTCGTACCATTGTCAGTATAGTACTTTTTTCTCAATTTCCTTCCGAGAAAAAAAATTCAAATAATGTCCTATATACGACACTGATCCTTTCAATTCATTTTTCCTGGTCTCGTGACGCAAATAAAGCTGCAGATCGACCGATGACGTGGCGAAGCTGGACGTACGTACGTATGCACAGGACGATGACACAGGATCCTGGTACAAGTGTCTTGCAGCTAGCACATAGTACAAGTGCACACCGCAGGCAGGAGAGAATTGAAACGGCGGCCGGAGGGATAGATGCTGGCCGGAACCGGATGTGCGTAGTAGTCCTCCGTCCACCCACCGCCACCACCAGCAGCAGTCTGCTAGCTCATCATCACGCACACCAATACAAAAACTCCCTTCCCTACCGAGTGATCCATCCTTTGACAGCCACACAAACCACTACCAAGCCGTCTGCTGCGTGCGAGCTAGCTAGCTTGCTAATCATCAGTCCTTGCAACCCAAAAATTAATGGCACAATCGCAGCTTATATGTATATAAAAAGGTAGTTGTTGGCATGGGCTTAATCTTAATCAGCACTTGTAATCATTTTGTCTGGTCAAAACTTTGTTTATCCTTTTGCCTTTGGTTTGGTTTTGTTTTTGTTTTTGTTTGGTCGCCGCACCTGTACTGTAGCTTGCTGGTCAATGCAAGCATGTTTGTGGGCGCCAGCTTTCTCTAGCTAGCAAGCATAGGGAGATGGACAGGTACTGTATTGAGGTTCAGTTCGGAGACGACGACGACCGGCCCTGACGCAGTGACGTGTTGCATCCGGCCATGGATGGCTGCTAGCTAGCTGCTATCTGCAACGCGGTTTCTGCGGCTGGTAATCTAGCCGTCAGTCGGTCACCCGCCGCCGCCGTCTGGCATGTGAGAAAAGGGAGGTCTCCCCATGGCTCACGCAACGCAGGTCGCCGCCGGCCCGGATCGATCCTGCCCAGATGGATGCAGGCAGGCGGCGGCGAGTCAAGCGGAGGCCAAAGGGCAACGTGCGGCAAGCAGGCCATGTGGAAAACAAGATGAAGGCTATGTTTAGTTACCTCCCAACTCCCAACTTTGACACTATGCAAAAAGAAGATTCTCCATCACATCAAACTTGCGGTACATGCATGGAATACTAAATGTAGATGAAATTAAAAACTAATTGCACAGTTTTATTGTACTTTGCGAGACGAATCTTTTGAGCCTAATTAGTCAATATTTGAACAATAATTCACAAATACAAACGAAACGCTACAGTGTGCTACAGTGCTGGAACATGAATTTTGCATCTCCCAAATTGGCCAACTAAACAAGGCCGAAGAAGAGTGGTGGATCACGTACACAGATAAGTGTTCCCCTGAAAATGTTTTTGCAGTGAAGTTACGCCTACCTGCAGTTACACTGTACACTAGACGCTGCAGGCTGCCATGGGACGACGTCCATTACATTGCATTGACGAGGACGCCGTGTCCATGACCACGACGAATTGAAGAAGCGTCCAGAAGGGACCCTAACTAAAGGCTAAGCAATCTGGGGGTGGTGCAGTGCAGCAGGTGCCCACAGCGTACGCGAGAGCGACGGCCGGAAGGCGCCCCTTTACGCTGTTCAAACTAACAAGCGCTACAGGAAGCATCCATGAAAGCAAACGAAGGCCAAGCTGGCGTTCCGTCACTGACAGGCGGGTCCCGATTGCCTGCTGGGCCCCGCGTGCCAGCGGCGAGCGTCACCGTGACGCTCCCAGCAGAACAGAACGCCAACAACGCACACAAGCTGGAGCCACTACGAGCGGGATGCAAAGGCGGAGCACAGCACGCAGCATCTCTCCAACCTTTGATTTGTTCCTCTCACTTTTGTGTAGCATCTCCAACCTTAGTAGTGCTTAGGCAGTAATCATTTGGTCTGATTTGAGATGGGAAAGAGGGGATGCCACTTGGATTTTGCTTGATCACGCACCGCACATACAACTAGGCTAGGATATTTGTTTTTCCTACTTTGCATTCATATATAAGATCATCCTTTCATTGTTTTAAATTTCTTGACATAAGAACTAGAAAAAAAAACAAAGGCCATCATCGAGCTGTATTTACCGATCAGTTATACCCAAAAATTTAAGCCGATGCATTTTTATCAAATCCGCGTCATCTCTTGGCACGCCATATAAGGAGAGAAAATATACATGCCTTTAGGATTTGGTTCATCATAGTTTCCTAGCTTCAATAATTCGACGTAGGAGGAGAGAGCATCACGAGATGGCAAGTTAGCTCTAATAGTCAGGTAACAAGCAATCTTCGTTTTTTTTAAAAAAAATAGTTAGGTGGGACTCTTGCAACGGCACTTGAACAATTGTCACAAGGATCAAAGTCAGTTCCACCATATCTAATCATTAGACTTGGCGGTCTACACTCACTTTCATCGCGCCACCGAAAAGTGTGTTTGAGAATTTGTCACTAAAAACCCTTTCATCAATGTGACGAATCCGTAACACCCGCGCAACCGGGTCGTCGGTGAGAAAGTCGAGCGTCATTCTCAAGCGCATCAATTCCTCGAAATCCAAAACAAGTCATCTGATCATCCTCGCAACCAAAATCATCATTGTTAACAAACCACATCATCATTTGCAGGTGGTTCCAAAGACTATAAACAAAATTCATGAAAATGACTCTGTACCAACAGAAGTTTTTCTTTCCAGATGGACATGAACGCCCATCTAATTTGTACCGGATAATTTGTACCCTCAACGTCCAAAGAATTTTTTTTCAATCATACGCCCAATCATCATAACTAACCACACATGCATGACCCCTTACTACCTACAGTAGCCGTCCAAATCCCCCAAGATAAGGCCACCGGCTCGACCAAGACGGCCACGAAAATGAACCAATCACAAAACACCAACCTTTCCACCCCAAAAGAATGCATACAAAATTCAGCTGAAAACTACCACCTCATTACAAAACGAAAAACAAAACTCAACCGAAAATAAAATAAACAGTCAACCTTTTCTTGCAAATGGAGGCCCAAAACAAAAAAGAAAGTAAAAAGAATCCGAACGCGCATACGCGAAGCCGAAAGCGTGTGCACGACTCCCAAACACGAACCGTCGTCTTGTATATAAACCCCCGGATTCACCCCGACGCATCAACACAAATCACACGGCTTGCTGCGAAATCGAGGGAGAGAGCTTGGCAAATGGCAATGCATCACGGGATGAAGAGGAAGGCCTCGCCGGCGCTTGTGGTCCTGGCGCTCCTCCTCTCGTCGGCGGTTGCGGCGGTCTCCGGCCAGCAGGCGCCGCAGCCGGGGAAGCAGACGGCGGCGAACAACCCGCGGCTGCAGCGTGCGTACGTGGCGCTGCAGGCGCTGAAGCGCGCCATCACCGACGACCCCAAGAACCTGACGCGCGGGTGGTGCGGCCCCGACGTGTGCGCCTACTTCGGCGTGTTCTGCGCGGCGGCGCCCGACGACCCGCACGCGCTCACCGTCGCCGGCCTCGACCTCAACCACGGCGACCTGGCGGGCACGTTCCCCGAGGAGCTCGGCATGCTCTCCGACCTCGCGCTGCTCCACCTCAACTCCAACCGCTTCGCCGGCGGCCTGCCGGAGTCGCTCCCCAAGCTGCACCTCCTCCACGAGCTCGACGTCAGCAACAACCGCCTGTCCGGCGGGTTCCCGCAGCACATCCTCTGCCTTCCCAACGTCAAGTACGTCGACCTCCGGTTCAACAACCTCTGCGGGCCCGTGCCGCCGGCCATCTTCGACAAGCCCCTCGACGCGCTGTTCCTCAACGACAACCACTTCGACTTCGAGTTGCCGGAGAACTTCGGCAACTCGCCGGCGTCGGTCGTCGTGCTCGCCAACATCCGCCTCCGCGGCTGCATCCCCCAGAGCGTCGGCCGCATGGCCGGCACGCTCAACGAGCTCGTCATCCTAAACTCCGGCCTCCGATCCTGCATCCCGCAGGAGGTGGGGTGGCTCCGTGAGCTCACCGTGCTCGACCTCAGCTTCAACCAGCTCCAGGGGATGCTGCCGGAGTCCATGGCCGGGATGCACAAGCTCGAGCAGCTCGACGTCGCGCACAACGAGCTGTGGGGACACATCCCGGAGGGCATCTGCGCGCTGCCCAGCCTCAGGAACTTCACGTACTCGTACAACTACTTCTGCACCGAGCCGCGGCGGTGCCTCGACATCCGCCGCGTCGACGACCGCCAGAACTGCATCGCCGGCCGGCCGGACCAGCGCCCCGGCGACCAGTGCCTCGCCTTCCTGCACCGCCCGCCGCCGCACTGCGACGAGCACGGCTGCTTCGGGCCTCCCCACCACTAGAAGCCGGCCACCGAGAGAGACCGGCGCCGGCCGGCAGCGCCGCGCCGCCGCGACTTGTAAAATTCCGCTGGTGATGGGATGTGAGAGGAGGGAGACCGAAAGGGTAAAATCGGTAAACAGAAACGACCGTATATATTATACACTGTAATTTCTTCTTCTTCTTCTTCTTCTTCTTCTTTTCTCTTTCTTTTTCACAGGAGTGGTATTGGAGTATATGTTGGGGATTGTAGAGAGATATGATAGTGCATTGATTTTACAGCGTTAATTTAATTACCAACTGACCAATAACAATCTCTGCAGTACTTTGTTCTTGCAAATGCTTCTTCTAAAATTTTTCTTCACTCTATGCCTTGGCTTGAAAGGGAGCATAGCATGATGCCACACAACCAACCAAATCAACCAATCTCTTGACTAAAAAAAGTTGCTAACCATAAGAAAGGTGCTAGCAATAACAAACATTGATGATATCTAACATTATCATCAAGCAGGAGCTAAACAAACAGAGCAGGAATAATCCAGGTCATCAGGGCCACCAAATGGAGGGAGGAATGAGTGGCCTGCACATCCTGATTAGGATGGGGTCAAACAAGGACTGGTGGTATTAAATAAAGGCTGCAGATGCCCATCCATGGCCTCCAGCTGCAAAAGGAGGGGAAGTTCCAACCTTCCTCCCTCCACATGTGCACATCACCCTGGCTGGCTCCAGCTTACATGCACTGGTGCACTTCATTCAGATTACTGTTCAACTGCTACTTGTTTAGATGCCAATGTCCTTGTCACACACACCACCCACCAGCCTGATAAAACAGGACATGTACATTTATCATATTTATATATATGCTATAAATATATATAAATATATATACTTATAAAGAAATTAATTGAAGAAAGAGGCAGAGGGAGGGAGGGAGATGCAACTGCAGCACCACTACTTTCCGGTCTCAGGGTTTATTTATAGATAAGTGCCCAACGGAACACGGCGGTGGCCGAGACGGTTTCCGGCGACGGCGACCCACCGACAGCGACGGCGCTGAAGGGGAGATCCTGACGGCAACGTGCATGGGCATGCAGGGGGGGGGGGGGCCGGTGGTGACGATGAGGATTTGAGGGGAAGAAGGCGCGGGGCGGTTGCCGTCTGAATTTGCTGAAATCCGTGGCGGCCGGTTGCGCGACAGGCTGGCGGGAATCGGCCTGGGGCGAGGGCCGGGACAAACGGTGAGGCCGTTGGGAGGAGGAAGAAAACGAGGCCATGACCCATGAGCGTGACCAGCTCTGATGAACAAGCTTACAAGCCTTTGCTCTGCCCCTGGGGCCATCATGCTACTTGACATTAAACAAGATGCCCAAGTCAGGGTGGTGGATCACTGTTCTAAGCCATCAGTTTTGGCAGGTAGAGAGGGAGGTGCGCACACATGATCATCTCTATCATATATAATGTATATGCAAATCTTATGTCATACATGATATATATGGACACATATCTTCATATCTTTGTGTATGTCTTTAGTTTTTTTGCCCCCGAAAGACGTGTATGGCTTTAGTCGTTGCGGTATCCAATCATGTAAAGCAGACAGGCTAGCAGGTAGGCCTAATGCACTGTCTAATTGGCAGGGGCATGATACGGGGGGGGGGGGGGGGGGGGGGAAAAAGGG
>NC_028451.1:4080599-4085815 GCF_000263155.2 Setaria italica | reverse complement strand
CAATCCCCAAGGAAGAAGTCCCTTCTGAAAGAGCTACGATGCGTCTAAAAGATTGTGGGCTGATCAGCCATGGTCGTGGGGGGGGGGGGACAAGGGGTACTTGCCCTTGCCCACCGAGGGGCTGACAATGGCCGATCAGCCCACAATCCTTCAGACGCATCGCAGCTCTTCAGAAGACATGTACTGATGATGGTTGGTGCCGGTGCAGTTCTTTCTTCAACCATCATCTGCCATTTGGTAACCGCTCTATAGTCTATAAATGTTGGTTCAATTCCATGGGGATGCATAATTGGGAGGCAGGCTTTCAGCAACCCCAACTCAGCTGGGTGCTCTGAATTTTTCTTTTCATGGACCATGGATGCGGGTGCAGATGCAGGCATGCAGCAGGTGTAACTCTGGTAGTACCAGTTCAGGAATGGGGAGCCTGACATCTCAACGCCCGTCGCAACTATTCTAAGACAGTTCAGGGTATCACCCATAGCTTTATACATGAATGGGATTAGGAGGGCACATGCTTGCAGGAAAGAGATACATGACCAACCTCAAACAACGGCCCAGCCCGAACAGATGTCACGCTCACACATGAGCTGCCTGATAGAGTTTATTTTGTTCAGTAATAGGGGTTGGCTTCAGACTCAAGGAGAGTTTGCGACTAAAAACATGGAATGGAATTGTGGAAACCTCCTCAAGAGGTGATTTATAGTGTTGCTACAATTCAATAAAAATAACAGCTACAAGCGAACACAGCATCTTACATACAGATTATTGAGAGGCTACATATTTTACAAATACAGATCACTACAGCTTAAATCTAACCTACTATTCTCTGACGGTACCTCGAGCCTGGTGCAGGCGGCGTAGGAAGTGAGGCATATATGCGGACTACAAGTCGTACTCCGGTCCCATATTCGACTTCACAGCTTTAAGATGGTCCTGGTTCAGTGGACAATAATATGAATGAGATGCTGCCATTGATGTCAAGATAACTCAAGTCATGTCTAGTGCTGTCTAAACACGCAAAAACAATGCTTACCTAAAGCGAGAGGCGATGCGCTGAATGTGCTATCGGTGTTGTTCATTGCAGAACCACTGTTTGAGTCTCCCGTAAGTGATGGAAATGAGGGGATTGACTTCAATATTAACTTCCTGCCACCTTTCCGGTTCGGGGAAATACTGAGTGCATTATGCGGTGGCGAGACTCGTTTTCTGTTGGGTGAAGTAGTCTTGACACGGCTAGGAGAATCAGCTTCTTTTAGAATATCCGGCATCTCCTCATCGATACCACTACCTGCAGCCTTGGATGATTTACAAGACTGCAATGTTGTGGTAGCTTTTGAAGCAGACGAACGGGAGCTTCCACTGCGAGCTTTGGAAGGTCTTGGTGGCTTTGCACTTGAGAAATTTGGCAGTTTGAGCAGAGAACTGGAAAAGATTACTCAATTATTACTTATGAGATGCAGAAGCCAAGACATGAAGCTTGTTCACGGAGATGAATATACAAGAAGCGAACCTGGAAAGATCAAAAGGAGGTGTTATCGGGACAAGCTCAACGAGAGGATGATCTTCACTCTGTACATTTGCTTTTTGTTGATCATTCTCCTTTTCTTTTCCACTGTTTTCTGTTTGTTCACCTTCTTGTTTCATTTCTTCAGTGAGTTCAGTCTCAGCTGATGCAGCACATGCCAACAAAACATTAATATTCAGAGGAATGAATAAACCATAAGGCCTTGTTCATTTCTGAGTTTAAGAATAATATGGGTGCATTAGGTAAACTAAACCTATCTGAGATGAAAATAAGCAAATGTAGCATGAATCCAGGAAACAAAAGTTGATTATTCAGCAAACTGAAACGACAAAAGACTGCAAAGATAAAATGATGCTCCCTTAAATCAGATGTGTTCTTTTTCTATGTTAGAACCACCTATGCTGTCATAGCACAATTGCCAACTCCCTTAAAGGCACACGAACCTTTCATGTTTTTCTACTGAAGTCATGATACACCCATTTTAAGAAAACAGAACTGCCAAATATGCAGGATGCCATGCTTATAAATTACAGTGGTGTATCATGCAAATGTAAATCATAAGCAAGGTAATCATTTGGCTGTTCAGTGCACGGAAATACTTTTTAGTGGAAATGGTGCAGAACTTTTAGTCTCTTAAGGAACTACATAAAAGCTTTTAGTATTATATTATGTCCAGAAAGATGTAACAGGGCAGTACATTTTTCTAAAAAGTAATTACAAATGTGCAACATGAATAAGTATAACATGGTTGCACAAATTTCAAAAGCTAAATGCTCACCATCTCTTCTGCCAAAAGTGTTTTTGCAACTCTCACATCTGCAGTTGCTGGAGCATCCAACACCTCCCTTTTATTCAATCAAACATTTAAAGCATTAGTAAAATGCAGCAGGTACAATTTGAGATAAGGTCATCACAACTTGAAGTACCTGATAACATTCACAGTATTTCTTAAGACAGCTTGACTTCTTGCAATTGCATCCTCTCTTGTGACGAGCTGAAGCTGGAGTATTGTTCGGATCTTCCTGCAATTCATTATAGAATTTAAGCATCACATAGTGAGGGAGTAATGACTAACAGAAGTACACTGATATCCAACAGAACACCTACCCCAGTTTCCAGACTAGCATCAGACATACGAATCACTTTTGGAGCAAATGCTAGTGGATTACGAAACTCTATCTGCTTCCGAGTGGAGAGAACAATTTCCTCATGTATGGGTTTGTTCAGACATCCTTGACATGAACAAGGTTCAGAGCAGTATACACCAGCAGCAAAGCACTCACAATAACTGCAAATGACAACAGTGATAAAAAAAACTATGAGAATAATGTAGCATACATTCACTTTACACAAAGTAAATCCTTCAAATTACAAGCCCAAGCATTTGAGAAGGGGCCCCTTTCATGTAACTAGGTTCACAAAATCTTAATATCATGTAAAGAACACATACAGTTTCAGGCACTTTGACTTCTTACAGCTGCATCGCTTGCATGCCTCACCATCATCACCATTATCTGTTTTACGTCTGCATTTCAACCGGATAGTTGTCAGTTAAGCAAATTGTACTGAGACATAGTAAGATCATCTCACAACCATCCAAAAGTTTTCAGAAGCACAAACAAACCTCTTCTTTTGAGGGCTGACACTTTGACTTGAAACATGATCATTTAAAGGAAAACCTCCAGATGAACAATCATCCATGGGAAATTCTAACAGCTCACCACCTGAGTGTGTAAAATTCTCTCCTGCACAGAGCAATTTGCCATGCGCATCCTTTTCAGATGCTGATGACGGAAGCAAAGCAGAAGCCATAGGATCCTGACAGGCCATTTTCCCTTTTGGTGTTAATGCAAGGGCATTTAAATGTAGACCTATACCACGCAATCCACGGGGCTGAGTTTGCACATGGCCTTTGCCTTTACATGTTGAGACAGAGAGATCCTCAACACTCTCTTTCTGCACAACACTATTTGAAAACCCAGCTGCCTCGAATACCAGGCAGCGTCTTCGTACGCCACGTTGTTGTTGGCTCTCCACCTGAACATTTCAACAGGAAGAAAATGAATGAGAGAGCATCATGGTAGAGTAGATAGCCCTAACAGGCCAAGTTGCAGGACTCTGTGGAGAAACAGTCCTAAGGAGCATGGGCAACATTTTTTTTAACAGGCATGGGCAACATTTTTTTAGTAGCGCATGAAAATAGTGGGTCAAGATATTGCATTGTAGTACCTTGTAGTCTAATGGAATACATCCATTTGCTTCATAAATATTATCCTGAATTTCTTCAGTCGAGATTGTTTGTTGGCCATCCTGAAATATTTGGGCATTTTCTGTCTGGTCTTCTCCCATCACGAGTTCTTGATAGTATACTTGACCAGATGCATTAGGATATGCTCTCTCTGAAATTTCACCATCTCCTGCAAGTTTTGACAGCAAGTATCCACAAGATTCCGCATTTTTAGCCGCCAGGTGCATTCCTCTGTGATGGTCATCCATAGTGGAGTCAAAGGCCAAAAGCTCACCCGAGGTTGTGGCGATTAAGTCCGACCATTCACATCCCAAGACTTCATTGTTGTCATTCACAGGCTGGCCACCATCCAGGAGCTGGATTTCAGTGGAAAACAAGCATTTCCTTTTCTCCACTGTACTTTTAACGGTTTGGACAACATCTAGTTTCCGGCATTTGTCCTGCTTAAGGTCTGATCTGACACCATGGCAGGGAGTGGTGTTATGATCTGGACTGCCGTTATCGAACTGAGCAGGCTGAGCCAAATTGCATGGCACGGTGGGAGGATCAACCACATCTGAACATGTAACCGTGTGGGTTTCTTGAGTGACAGTGCTAGTGCAGGCAAACAACCTGACAGCATTTGTAGACTTAGTTGGCTTGTTTGTATTCTTGCCGTCAGCACAGACCTCACTTTCAGAAATTTCACCAAGAGAGCTCCTGGGAAGGGCAAGAAGGCAAGAACACAGCATCAGAATCGCCTTATTCTGTCGCAAGTTTTAGTTTTTCTCCCCACATAATAACAGCACCATATATGCCTGAAAGGAAATCTCCGGAACTTACTTCGGGAGCCTTGGTTCCTTGTGCGCATTGTCATGCGGGGAAGTGAAGATGGAGGAAATGGAGGTTATGTTGATGGACTGGTATCCCTGGAGGCTATTGGCGTTGTAGGCCGACTTGAGAGGCTCAATCGGAGACAGGTTGTTGATGAAGCTGAAAACTGGCGAGTCCTGCACCAAGAAAGTAGCAAAATACCGGGCTATATGAGCAACGCCGCAGCGGTAGAAACAGAGCAAACCCAACAAGGCGCCAAATTTCTTCTAGTGCCTGGTTTCACAGACACACAAATAGAAAATGGAGAGATTCCCTGGATGTAAGATAAGCTAAATATCCATCCGTTCAGCAGAAGGGAAGCACTGGTACAGTAGTAGTAGTAGTAGTAGTAGTAGTAGTTAATTAGGACTGAAGCACACATGTTGCTTGAGGAGGGCAGGAACACCGTGTGCAGAAAAAAATGTGCTCTAAAATGGGACACTAGTAGCTACACTAATCAGTAGTTCGATACAGAAAAATCCCTGGTCAAAACCCTCGCGCGAAGCGGATCTAGCCCTGCAGAAGGCGCAGGCAGACTGCACTCTGCAGAGAGGCAGCAAGTATATTCGCGGGGATCTACTAGCCGTGCTC
>NC_028451.1:4072849-4077277 GCF_000263155.2 Setaria italica | reverse complement strand
AGCGGGGGTGCCTGAGGAATCCGCCAGCGGGAAAGCGACCAACTTTGGTGACGAACCGCAAGGCAGCGCGGTCGAATCGGCGGAACGGTCCTGCGCGGCGGCGGTTGGGCTGCCTCCGCCTCAAAGGCGAAGGCCGGAGAGCGAACCCACGGCCCACAGAGGGAGACGCCGGAGCAGCAGGGAGGCAGTGGAGGAGGAGACGGGGAGGAGGAGGAGGAGGAGGAGGAGGAGGAGGAGTAGGGTGCGGGTGGTCACCTCGGCGCGCGAGGCCGCGGGCTGCGCGGCGGCACGGTCGGGCGTGTCCATCTCCGGCGCTGCTATCCGCTCCTCCGCTGACCCGCTGCACTGCGTCCGAGCCGGGAGGGGGAGGGAGGGGGCCGTGTCGCGGTGTCCGTTCGTTTGTATAGCGGAGGGGGCCAGGGAGGGCGCGGAGACGACGGGTGTGGGCCCCGGGGGCAATTTTTTCAAGCCGCGCGAGGGCGGGAAACTGGGGGGAGCGCTCCCTTCTTTTCGCCTTCCACTCTTTATTATTTTTTTTCGTCCTTTGCTTTGGTTGTCTCTGTCTCGTTGCGCCAACTGCCAAGGGCGGTCTCATCCGGTGGCGTCCCCGCCACGCGACACCCGGCCTATGCTCCCCGGCGCTGGGCGATCCGCTCCTGACAGTGGGCCCGCTGTCGCCCTACGCCTTCCGGTGCGTGGGGTCGAGTCCAGAAAGAAAAAAATGGCTGGCGAGGCGTCACGAGAGCATCGCGATTGCAACGCACTATGCAGCAGTACGTGACCGTTTGTTTTTTTGGTGCGAATCCAATCGGCACCTACGGATGCATAGGATGCTTCGCACGCTTATGGAGCATTCTCCCCTGTCCGTAATGCTTGCCCGTGCCATCATGGTGTGGTGGTCTCGTCGGCCGGCATTTACTCGGCGCGCGATCCGCCTCGTGATCCGCGATCAAGGACACACC
Organism: Setaria italica; assembly: GCF_000263155.2. Classification (NCBI taxonomy): domain Eukaryota; kingdom Viridiplantae; phylum Streptophyta; class Magnoliopsida; order Poales; family Poaceae; genus Setaria; species Setaria italica. The sequence continues at coordinate 4,076,315 of NC_028451.1, read as the reverse complement.
ACACGGACTGACATGGCGGCAGGCAGAGGACGCTAGCTGGCCGGCGGGCCGGCGGCGGAGCGCGAGCAGCCGAGCACAGGGCTCTCGGCGATTGGATTGGATGGGGGCGTGTCTCTGTGTTTGGATACGAGGTGCTAAATTTTAGCAAGGTCATGTCAGATGTTCGGATGCTAATTAGTAGGACTAAAAATGAGCTAACTACAAAACTAATTGCACACATGAAGTCTAATTCGCGAGATGAATCTATTAAGCCTAATTAGTCCATGATTTGACCATTTGCTAATGATGGATTAATTAGCTTTAATAGATTCATCTCGCGAATTAGGCTTCATCTGTGCAATTAGTTTTGTAATTAGACTACATTTAATACTTCTAATTAGTATCAAACATCTGACGTGACAGGTGCTAAGGTTCAGCAAGGGGTATCCAAACACCTGCACGTGGATCGGATCATATTATCAGAGCGCGTACGCATGCAATTAACCTACTGCCGGAGTACTAGTACCACTGCACGTACTCTAGCTATACTAGTTACACCAAGTACTAGGCGTACGTCCATGCTGGATCATATTGTTGCATTGCATCTGCCCGCGCCACGATCCCGTCGGATTGGATTGGATAAAAGTGAGAGCAATTACCACGCCCCAACTGAGGCGGCCGGAGATCCAGCCATAGCTGATGAGCTTTGTACTCCAGTGTCACGGCGCCCCAGGTCGATGATTGCCGGCCGCGTCACGGCGTCTACTAGCTACGCCAGCGGGCATGCTGCCATGCATGCACGTACGTACAGCGTGGATGTGTCCCCCGTCCGCAGTGGCGGGCCACGTACCAAGTGTACCGTACTAGTACGTGCCACCACGGTAACCGTACGTCGACCGATCAAGTGTAACCAAGTTTCGGTTGGTTTGGTCTCCGACAAGGGGCCATTCACTATAAAAAAAAATGGTTGTTAAGAGCGGTTGAAACAGCATTTTCAAGAGCAAGTGTATTACTCGCTTCTAACTTTCATAGCTACCTATTTGTAGGAGGGGGTAAGGTGCCCGCTCTTGCAAACCATTTTTAAGGGTGGGTGATGGGTAACCCGCCCCTAAAAATTAATTTAAAAAAGAAAAAGGAAAAAAAAAGAAAATCCACACGGTTGGTGCCACGCCGCCGAGGCCACATGTCGTTGGGCTGGTGCCGCGCCGGGGCTAGAGCCGAGGGGGTCGCGCCGGCCTCCGAGCCCTGTGGGTCGTTGGAGTCAGATCTAGGGGCGCCGCGGCTGCCTCCGGCGCCGGGGCCCCGCGCCGGCCTCTGCGCGCCACCAGCCACCACGGCCCTCCTGCCCCCTGGCCCTTGGAAGATGAGGTGAGAGGAATGGATAAGGAGAGATAGAGAGAGGGAGAGGGAAAGGATAAGAGGGGATGGATCCAGGGAGAGGAGGTTCAGGTCAATGGGAGAGCTCGATTTTGGAGGCACATGTCGCTGACGTGGCAGAACGTATTTTTTTCATAACCTTATAATGAAGTTTTAGGCAACTAAATGATTTTAAATGAAATATTTATTAACTACAAAATTTTATATCTCATTAAGCACTACAACTTTGATATAGAGCTCGTTTTGCATCCGAGGCCGTTTGAAAATTTTAAAATTCAAGATTTCAAAATTAAAGAGCTTACAATGATATTTTGAACTATTAAATAACTTTAAATGAAAAAGTTTTCAATTACAATGACGGCCGACAAATTTGAACGGAAAAATAAATTTGACGAGAAAATGGATGTAGGTTGGTAGGTCGTACAATGATATAAATGCGAACGATGGCTTACGCTAGACCACCAGAGTTTTTTCTTTTAACTGTTGTTGTGCCTCTCCCAAACTAACACACGGCGTGTAGTGTGACTTAAATCTGTGCATGTTACTGGCTCAATAGAAATGTTCACACATCAAGGCGATGTTTTTGAAACAAAATGAGGAGGAGAGTTGTTGATTATATTAAAAAGAAAATGAAGCTTAGATTGAATGAAACAATACTGACGGGTTGGATTGGGACATCAACACACGCCAAAAACTTCATCGCACCACTCGACTCTACTCTAACAAACAACACCGGCTGGTTGAATTGGGACATCAACACGTGTTGAACTCAACTTATCTCCATAAAAAACTGTAGCCAGTCAGAGTGGGATATCGACAAGAACCACACAACACCGTCACTCCACTCAACTCAACATATTGCACCACCACCACCCATGGCACCTGCACGAACTCAAACCACACCAGCGTCTTTCTTTTTGTTTTTTCCTTTTTTGAAATGAAAGTAAAAGAAGTCTCATCGATGGTCGTGACATATAGGCATAGCAAGAGCTTCCAAAGCGACGCCTCCAAGAAGGGTTGTGACACTATAAGTGTCACCGTTGCATGACCAGACGGTCGAGGTTTGCACCTAGGAAGCATGCGGGGTGCAAGAGGAAAAAAGGCAATTCGATGAACGTTTCCAAGGAAGAGAACAACGCTTGAAGGCGGCACCATCATCGGCCTGTAAAACAGGCAAGGCTTTCGCCAAGACCCCAATCCATAAACCAGGTGCACAGCCACGCCACAAACCATCCTTGTTGTGCCATAGGAGACCAACCTCCATCGCTGGACGCTGATGACATACGCAGGCGTCCCCGCTGCCACCAGACATCACCACACGCACCACAAGCGTCCTTGCGTTACGCGCCAGCAAGGAGCAGCCTGAAGCCCAACCAGACCCTCGCAAAGCAGAGACGTGGCCCTACGAGCCACGCCACTGTGGCGTCTCTGACATGCCCCCTCTTGCCGCAACTGGCCATGCCACCATGGCACCGCTAGTGTGCAATCGAGCAAGCCACCACCGTCAGCGTCGTAGTGACGTCGACGATGCACCTCCACACAGGCTCGAATGCCCGCCGCTGCAACAAAGCACCATCTCGCTGTGCGGGAACCACCATGACGCCGCCGAGACGCGCTGCCGCCGGACGCATAGGGCCCGGATAGGGACCACGCCACAGGCGCGGGCACCATCGCGACCGCTGCCGCACTGTGAGGCGCAACAGAGTGCGGCGGGTGGTGGCGGCGAACGTCAAGGCGACATTTGCAACATGATAATTCCGTTTAACTTGTGCTTAATTTTCTGTCCAAATTCCTACGAGAAGAAGTGCCAGTTGGGTTTGGGAGGTTGTCGCAATATATTGGAGGATAAAGGAGTACTCCTAACTAATTATTTAGTTAATTTCATTTAATTAACCAATGTAGGGTGTTCTAATGAAATTAGGGGGTGTTTGGATCTTTAGTCCGGACTAAAATTCATATCACATCGAATATTCGGAGACTAATTAGGAGGACTAAACATGAGCTAATTATAAAACTAATTACACAGATGGAGGCTAATTCCCGAGATGAATCTATTAAGCCTAATTAATTCATCATTAGCACATGTTTACTTAACCACCATATTGTCAAA
>NC_028451.1:4071877-4072749 GCF_000263155.2 Setaria italica | reverse complement strand
ATAGATTCGTCTCGCAAATTAACCTCCATATGTGCAATTGATTTTATAATTAATCTATGTTTAATACTCCTAATTAGTATCTAGATATTTAATACAACGGGAATTTTAGGAGCTCCTAAAGAACAAATGGCCCTTAGTGTAATCAGAGAACTAACCTAGCACATGCCATGCTCCCCAGATAATCTGCCTGCCTGTGACAGTGCTCCTAAAACAAAGTCAGCATGTGGATGGAGTCGGGGCTTGCGTGGACCGTAGGTGCGGATCATTTGACTACTACTAGTAGCACTAGTACCGACTACCGAGTAGACTTTCAGCAGTCGAGTGCAAGGAACGACGACCAGCGGCGCCAAAACTGCCAAAGTGAAACGAGAACAGAGCACAAGACAAGACATCTGTAGGAAAGAAAAGGAAGAGGGAGGGGAAGAAAAGAGAAGGGAGGCCCAGGGAGGGAGGCAGAAGACATCGGCCGCTGAAACGAAACGTGGATTGTTTTGTCTGGCCAAAGGCGAAAGCGGTTTGTTTACTCTGTCTGCGTCATCTAGGACTAGGAGCGCTTTGGACTCGGGCAGGCAGCCGAGGTCGTCTCGCGCGGGACGGACAGAGACTTTTGTCCCCCTCCTCTCCGGCTCTCCGCTGCAGTCTCCACCGCAGCGCGCGCGCGCATTTCAACGCGCTGCAGCTGCTCTGCGGCCTGCGCTGACAGCGAATGATTGCCGGCCGCATGCCGCCGAGCCACCACGACAACAAAGCCCTTGTTTACTTGGCGAATTTGGGAGGTGCCAAATTACTGTAGCAATACTGTAGCGTTTCATTTGTATTTGTGAATTATTGTCCAAATATTGACTAATTAGGCTCAAAAGATTCGTCTCTAC